>NC_018320.1:38125-150054 GCF_000234665.1 Leishmania mexicana MHOM/GT/2001/U1103
TGCGCTTCTTCTTTGTCCATTGTGTGCCATGGTGTACATGGCAAAAAAACACGATGTGTACCGCTGACCACACACGTGAGCGTTGGCGCTACGCACGGACAGGCGCGCGTTCGCCTGTGCGTCTGTGTGTAGGTACTTGTGGGGCTCACGTGCGAACAGTGAGAGAGACAAGCACGCGCACGCGTGCCAACAACGCGTGAAACTCCCTCCCCTCGCCAAGCGCAGTCGATGTGGTGGGCATCCCCGAGAACAGACGCTCGTCAGCAAGACCAGGACGCGACGGGTATACGCCGGAGGCGTTCACGTTTGGCGAAGACGCACCAGTGTGTCCTGCAGCTCTTTCATCTCAGCCTCGAACATGGCAAGTGCGGCCGCCCATTCCTCCGTGTGGGCATGGGAGCTTCGCGCCTCGCCATCGATAATGGTAGTGGATTGAGTCGCGTGCAGTGCTGCGCCGAAGCTAACACAGTCACATGCCGGGCATCGACTCGTTTGAGGCGAGAGGCGTGGATGGAAAGTACACTCCTCCACTGAACTCTCGACTACCCGCAGCTTCAGCTTTCGCAGTCGCGCGAGTCGGCGTCGCTCACGCTCGGCGGTACGGGAGAGAAATCCCTGCCAGCAACGCGGCAGTGCCGAGGTTGACGATCGGATCGCTGTGGGCTCATCTAGCTGCGCCGACGGCACGTGCGGCGCTGCTGCCACTGCGTCCAAGGGTGCGCGTCGCGTCGAGATGCACTTAGCGAGTGGCCTCATCGCTGAACGGTAGAGGTCTGCGGTCTCATCTGAGCACTGAGCCTTCACAGCAGCCTTGTGGTTCTGTCGTTGAAGATGCGCGTAGACAAAGAGCCGCTCTCCTGCCCGCTCTCCGACCGACCGTGGGAGCTGCTGCAGTGCACCGCATAGGTCCGGTTTTGTGCTGCCCATCTCAGCCCTGTGAAATACTCCTAGGCAAAGGAGGTGTTTCAGTACGAGAGAAGGCGAGCGTTTGTTGAAGCAGCGCCGCCGGATTGGAGCGTCTGCGCTTCGCAGTGAGGGATAGCGCTTATCTCTCCACGGCAGCCCACGTGTGCCGGTGCGTTCCAAACATCACCTCCCCACCCGCCTGTGAATGTGCGTGCTTTCTTTTTCGCCTCCTCGCGTGTCAGCACGCCTGTGTTGTCGCTGGCTGTCACTCACCCGTTGTACGCACGCGAGGCCGCCGATCACACGCGCACCGCTCGTGAGGCTGAAGTCCAGAGAGAGAAAACAAAAAAGGGGACGGACAGCAAGACGTGCTGAGGTGGATAGTGGCATGGAGACGCCAAGAGATGGTATCTCGGAGGCGCAATGCGGGGCATGAGGTGGCTTCCGAGATGGGGTTTGGATAGTCTACGGTGTTGCCCTGACACCGTCACCGCGTTACATACAGGTCTCCTCGAGACGCACCGCTGCGCTCGAGTCACCTCCCACCCCACTCCTCCCACCAACATTCGTACAACACCCTTCTCAGCCCCCACCCCCGCGAAATGTTTAGTCTTTACCTGAAGTTGTCGCATCGAGTGTTCCTACCGGATAGAATCAGCTGAAGAAGGTGTGCGCGAGGACATAAGAGAAAGACTGCGAGCAGCACCCGCAGACATGTGTTCCACAGAGACACAAGGCTTGCCGCCCGCCAGCCTCACCCACTTCCTCGCCCTCCCCCCTCCGCCACCAGTCGCTCCATGAGTTCAGATGAACGCCAGCATGCAGGCAGCCTCGCCGATGTTGAGGGTGTGGTGATGCCAGCGAGAGGGGATGTAAAGAAAGCTGTCGCACCTGGAAACGCACGTGCACCTTTGCCGCCCCTGCAGGTGTGAAGGTCGACAGGGCGCGACGAAACCGCGCTCAGCGTCCTGTCGTCTGGGTCACGGCGCAGCTCGCTGGGTCACCAGCGCTTACAGTCGTGCAGCATCTCAGTGAAGACCGTACCGTGTGTGAGGGGGTACACCAGCACTGCTGCCTGCAAAACCGAAGCTGAGCGCTGGTTTTCGATGCGCGCCCACGAACTTCGTAGAGAGAGCGTACAGAGAGCTCGCCTTTGTCCAGGTACGGTGATGCGAATCGCTGAAGCGATACCAGTAAAGGTTGCCGTGCACCCTCCCTCCCATCCGGTTGATTGGCGACCGTGGCTGTGAATGTGGTGTGGCATCGTTGTCTGGAGCTTGGCGTACGAGTCGCGACTGCCAGCCGGCCATGTGATCTCGCCATAGCCGTGTGGATCGAGGTAGCGCGTGCTTCGGCAGAGCCTCCTCTGAACGGCGGTTGCGACGGTCTTCTGTCTCAGCAGGGTGTCAGATGCGCACTGGACAACGTTGCCCATAAACGCGAAGCAAGACGTTGGTGGTCAGCTCATCGTACGGGACTCCATCGATGCTGCACTCCCCTGACTCCGAATCCGTGTACACCGGCGATACGTCTCCACTCCGGCTGCGCGCCGGGAGACCACGCCGCCTTGTATATATACCGCTCGCAGCGTCGACGGACGACCCTCCAGCTCAGATGGGTGGTGCCCCGTCCGGTAGTACAGGTCAACCAGGAACAGTGCCGGGGTGCCCGTGTGTAGCCGTCCCATCACCACCACCGCCACACCCAATCACCTAAGGGCAATGGTGCACCTTGCACAAGAGGGGCGTGGGCCAAGAGGAGGTCGCCAACAATCTGCTGCTTTAGTGAGTCACCCCTGCTGTATGGAGAAGCAAGCAAGACGCACCGCCGCAAAGTGGGACGTTCAGAGGGAAGACACGTAAACCAACGATCTCCCCACCGCCTTTGCTGTGAATGCGGCGGCACTCATGCGATGCAGCCTAGAAGAATGCGGTGCATGGAAGCCGTACGACAGCTGCTGTGTCTGTAGGCCCTCGCGAGGGCAGAGACGAACAAATGGCCATCACAATTGCATAGCTAATCAGAGAGCCGCGGAGGGGCCGGCAGAGGTTGGGCTCTTCACGCGAGGAGCCACACGACGACAGACGACAGGGTTAGGTGCGCAGTGGGCCGAAGTGGAGAGAGCGAGTGAGATAGTGAAAGAAAAGATGGGAGCCGCATCATGTCGGCATGCACTCACAGGGGGAGGGGGGCACCAACACCGCGAGATGTGGCGACAGTGAGAAGAGAGGAGAGCCAAAGGGCACGGTGTGCCCTGCGTGTATTCCGTGACCTTTTGCCTCTTCTCCGAGCCCCTCTTCCACCATGGAGCACCGCTCTTGAAGAGCGGAGAGGGCGCTGCGCTACACACACGCTCTGTAAGCACCTGCATCACAAGGCGCCGGTGCGACGCCCCAACAGTCGCACGAAGAGTCATAACCAGTCACACACAGCCCAACTCGGCACACTACACATATCTTCGCCTGCCGGGCATGCCATGTGCCGTTCTGTTGATGTCTGCTGAAGTCATACTTCATGAGATGGAAAGCCCGTCGCCGTACACCTTTACAGGTGCATTACGAAGAGGAAGGGGCGACATACAGAGTCTGGCAAAAGAGGGGATACGACAGGAGACACGACACACACCCGCGCACACGCAGGGCTTGCGCGTGCGTAGGAGAGGAGGAGAGAGTGAGGAGCGCCGTCCCCCCCCCTCCCCAGCACAGACGCATACACCAAGAAACACAAAGGAACAAGTTAGATTTCAGAAACAAAGAGGCGGGACACCGTGAAAAGAGTCGCAACGGAGGGGGAGGCAAAGAATGAACGCCGGCGCGTAAACGTACCACACAGACATGCACGAACATGACGAGAGGGAGATGTGATAGAAGGGCTCCGTGGTAAGAAGAAAAGCCCCTCCCTCCCTCCCTCCCCCCTAACCCTCCACACACACAGAGACACACACAGGCTTGCTCGCGTGGGTTCATGCTTGTGTGTGTGTGTGTGGAGGGTTAGGGGGGAGGGAGGGAGGGAGGGAGGGAGGGGCTTTTCTTCTTGGTTTTTGGCATTGTTTGACTCGCCTCTTCGGTCTCCTCGTGAGGTCACAGCGATTTTATAGGTTGTCGAGGGCAGCGAGGGGGTCGTCCATGATGACCTCATTACGGTCAATCGCGTTCTGGTCATCGTCGTCGTCCTGCGCGTCATCCTCGTCGTTCACAAAGATATAATCAGTGTTGCCGTTGTTATCGCGCTCCTCGGCAGACCGGAAGTCACGCGGGATGGCGTTCTCCTTCACCAGCAGACGGACCTCGGCCGGGGTGAAGCGGTGAATAATGTCGACTACGTCGTTCTCATTGAATTCGCGCTTTGCAACGAGCACTACGTCGCCCTGACCGATCCACACCTTGCGCACCATGGCGCCGCGGATGGCCCCGATGACGGTGGAACCACCAGCGAGCTGGAGCTCGAGACGGAGGTTGCCGAGCGCCTTCTTTACCTGCGCGTACTCCTCGCCCTCGTCGGGGTTGGCGTAGGTGAGGTCACGCTTCTGGTTCTGCATGTTGCCCTTTGAGTTACCAGCCTTGAAGGACTTACCGCCCTTACCCATGTTCTTTGGCATTTTGGCGAGAGAATGTTGGCGGGGGGGGGAGATCAGATACCGACAGGACAAAGGGAAGAAGCTCAGCCACGGGACGGCCGCCTCTTATTGGGGAGAAGGGAGGGGACTGGGAGATGTACGTGCAAGAGTGAGCAACAGACAATGGAGACAGACAAGAGCGGTGGCGCGTGGCGGCGTTTGTTAGCGGTGATAAAGATCAACTGCGGGGCGCACAGACACAGAGCAATGCGTTGGGCAAGAGAGATGACGATGATAATGATGATGAATGTGAGGGGGCGATAATGTCACCGTGGCACGCACCACGTATGTGTGTGTAACAGAAGGAGGGAGACGCAAAAAATGCAGCGGCAGAGAAAGTGAAGCGATGTCTGGCGCGTTGATTATAGCAGCGACGCAGTGCGAAGAGAGCAGGAGATCATCCTGTATCCATTTCCATCGCGTCCATCCAGCTACCATGGCGGCACGGCGCCAGCGCCACTCGGCCCCACCCACCCACACACACATACACACCAGCAGTAGGCAGTGTGAGCGCCGGGGGGGATACGCTCGAGGCGCATGGGCATCTTGGACACCACATATCAACGGTACAAACGTGCTCACGCGGTCGCAGGTCGACCCGACGCACAACGCCATCCAGGGCCTGACCGCGGACAGCAGCAGCGATACATCGCACCGACCTCCCCTCCCTCCCTCCCTACGTCGTCGACACTCCACCCTGCAACCAAGAGAAGTGGTTCGGCATTGGCAAGGATAGGGCCAGCGGAGCATCAGGTAAGTAAATTCTCGTTCAAAGCTGCGCACGGGGAAGGAGAGGACCAGGCACAAGCGGTGCGGCACCCGCGTGTCTCTTTCGCTTGTGTACAAGCGCACATGAGCGTGCCAAGTCGTTCGTAGGCCTCTCGCTGCTCTCGCTTTCTTTTCGAGGCTGCAGGCTCAGTCTACAAGGTGGCTGCGCACCAGCGCAGCCACCGCCTCCTCCTGTCTTGATTTGCGGTCGCTGCTTGTCGGCTGCCCAAGGAGAGAACGCAGGAGGAGAGATGACAGCGCAGGAAGCGCGTTCAGTCGATGCTCCTGCTTCTAGTTGGTATTCCGCGGCGCGTGGGGTCGTCAGAGGCACTTCCGCTCTGCAGCAGCAGGTGTTCCCATGCACAGGGGCGGCTGCATAGGATGCGGGTGCAGCTGAGCAGCGTGGCGCTATCGCAGGTAGGAGCGGTGAGCCTCTAAGCTGTTTGTGTGCACAACCCACTTGATGTCCTCGTGCGACCACGCGACGTTAAAAGCGTCAGCGCCCCACGGCTCCGGTGGCGATGCAGCGGCGTTGCCGTGCACTGCACCGCCTCGACCGTTCACGTCGGAAGAAGGATACGGCAGAGCTTGCGGCAACTCCTTCGCTACGAGTGGCGGCGGCAGCGCTCTTCGCTGCGGTTCACGCGCAGGTGTTTGCCTAGCGCCACCGTCACCACCACCAAACAGATCCGCCACGTGATCTCGGTTGCCATGATGAACCGGCGGCAACGGCACGCGCCGCATCGCTTCTTGAGCTGGTCTCGACGGCGATGGCAACGGCGTTGGCGAAACCGCGCCGACGCCGCCAAACCCGGCGCCAGGGGACGGCAGCGGCTGGTGTGTGATGGGATTTACTCTCTTGCCGGCTGCGCCAGAGCCAGCAAGGGCAGCGTAGTCTCGTACTCGGGGCTGCTGCGGAGGCACCTGGATGTGGGTGTCGGGGAGCTCGCCCCAGTCATACTGGAGGGTCTCCAGGTTGTACTGGTTTGGCTTCCCGCACACCTCCTCCTTCTTCTTTAGCGGCATCGCCCCATGCGGCTGGGCTCGAAGGAGAAGGTACAAGCCAAAGGGCCCCGAGAGTTGCGAGCGGATGGCTGCGTGCTGTGCTTGAGCGTGTGCATAGACCTGCTTGTAAGGGGCGGAGATGTGGGGAGCTGAGTGCACTCGGGCGGGACTCGAGATGCAGAAGACCACGCACCGGTGTTTGGTCACCCTGCAGACCGCTTTCCCTCCCTGTGACGCGCTGCTGCTGCCTCTTGCCACCGGTGCGCTGGCACCGCAATAACGGTCGGTGGAAGGCTGAGAGTGGTCAAGAGACACGCACCGAATGCGTATGTGTGGGTGTGGCGATGAAGTTCGTGGAGAGTGACACAGAAGGGGAGAGAAGAGAAGAGGAGACTTCGACGGCACATCCACGAATGCGTGCCACGCTGATGCGCACGCACGCGCTGCATGCGTTCCGCTGATGGAAGAAGGACGCCGACGTGTGCGTCAGCGACAGAGAGAAATGGGGAAAGGGGTGCCACTCTTGCACCGCATAGAGTATGAGAAGCGGCTCCCCTCCATTTGTCATGTGCGGATACTCATAGGCTTGCACTCGACTAGGGTGACAGGCTCCGCGAGAAGCGTACCGTTGTCGCCGGCAAGGGTGGGGAGGTGTACGCGCCTACACGCATCTTTACAGCCTCGCCCACCCCCACCCCCCGCGTTAGCCGCGCAGATGTGATGGCGCTCCACTCTGCATGGCACATTCCTATCGCTTGGCGCTTTCTCTCTCTGCACTGGGTTATTAGCCGAGCGAGTGGGAGACAGTGCCCACACACCTGTCAAGGCGTGAGGGGGGCAGCGCCGCGGTGCCGCATTCGGTAAGCCACCCCGCCATGTACAACGATCCGCCACACCTCACACGCACGCAGACACGCACCTGCACCAAGGGACGCAATGAAACAGCAACCGGATATGCAACACCGTCAGTGAGGCGACTGCACGCACACAGACGCTCATTCTGTGACGCGAGAACAGAGCACGACAGGAGGAAGCGGCCGTCGTGGCACGTGCTCAGTACTTCCTTTGCGGCTCAGGTCCGATCCCTGACGGAGACGAGATGCCGCCCTGTCCGCCTCCCTCGCCGGCGGTCTCGTAGGAGTCGTCGTCGAGGTCGAAATCCTCGAAGTCGCTGGTGTTGGCCAGCATCTCGTTGTGCCACTCCTCCTCCTCCTTCTCTGTCCAGAGTGGGTCCACATCGCTTGGATGCGGGACGTTGCGGACACCCCAGTAGCGCAGCTTGGCGTGCCGCAGCCGCCACCAGTGGTGAAACTCCTCCGTCTTAAACTTGCTCGCCCACCGGTCAAATGCCATCTGCATGTGCGGCGGGCGCTGAATGCCTTTTTCGGTCTCGATGATGCGCGGCGGCAGGAAGAAGCGCTCCGGCCCAGTGGTGTAGTCCTCGCCCTTGTGATTATCACTCATGTCGCGATTCTTGTACTCCACAAAGTACATGGCAACGTTGTCGCTGCGTCGGCGCCCCTTCAGGCGCGTCATCATCGCGTATTTGGCGTTCATGTCGCGGAACCGACGTGGATACTCGTCAAAGGCCTTGTCAACCATGAGGGGGTCATGCAGAAAGTAGGCTAGCTGCTGACGCGAGTCCGTGTCACCAGCCTTGGCGAGCTCGACGACGTGGTCGGCTAGGATGCGCAATGCCGGGGCGCGCGCGCCGCCTACGATGACGTAGTCTTTGCGGATCAGCTCCGTCACCATGCGGCGCGCAATCTGCTGGCGGTGGAACGGACTACGAGCGCGAAATTTCGGCAGCTTACCGCGTTCCCAGCCGTAGTCTGCCATCAGCGGCTCGCTGGTGTCCCACGGCTTGTCTGTGACGGAGGGATTGTCGTCGACGCCGGCGAAGCGCATCCGCTTGGCATGTCCCATCACCGGCGGGGGTCGTCCGCGCAGTAGCCGAGACCAGCGGAGCATCGTGAGCTAAAACGGTGCGTTGGTGCGTGTGGGTGAGTTCGGGAGAAGAGACGAGGATCGGGAGGGATGTGATGAAGGCGAGAGTCAGAGAGACGCCGACGCCGACGTGTCAGGAGAGTGAGAAGGACGACACAGCGCAGCACCATACCACCATGGGTGCTGCTCGATGGCGCACATCCTTTTTGCGTGACTTGCGCCCCCGACGCTCCATGACGGGGCGAGGAGGGGTGCGATAGCTTCGCTCCCGGCGCGTCGTGTGAGGGGAGAGTGCGCTCCCCAATAAGGAAGAGAGAAAACGAAAACCCGAAACGGTTGGGGCTCGTCTGCCGGCCGTGTGCAACAGCGGGACGTAATCGAAAGACACACAGACAACGCATGGCCAGTGGGAGGGGAGGGGAGGGGCTGCACAAGACATGCGCGCACGGGAAGATACGGACAGGCAGATGCGTGCAACAAGAACAAGGCCGCCTTCTATAAGTCGAGCCGTCTCGGTGCGGAGGCGCTAGGCAAGATCGGCGGTGGCGATTCCGTACAACCTCGTGAAACCGTACCACCAGAAGCGGCAGGTGCCACCACTGCGCTCCTGTCTTCTTCCCTGTGCGTCACGCGCTCGCTCGCCAGGTCAGAGAGGGAGTAAAGCAGTTTCTCTAGCTTGTCGCACAGTGCCGTGTGCACAACATGCGGCAGCATCTTCTCCGTTACGCCCAGCCAGTTGAGGATCACCTCTGTGTTTACAGACACGTCTCCTCCAAAGCGAAGTTGTGGGGAGAATGTAGAGCTGCGAAGGGCCTTGAGGGTTCGGAGGTCGCCGGTCGCCGCTGGCGCGGTGGGCCCGATCGTAGAGGCGGAACCGACAGCCGTCAGGCTTGCGTCCCTGGAGCGGTCGACGCCTGCGCCTGCAGCGGCGGTGGCCGGGTTGCTGCCGGAGTCGCGCCGCAGTGTGTGGCTTGATACACTGGAGCTCAGTATGGCAGTGTCCGGCCGCCCAAAGTGCTGAAAGACGGTCGCGTTCTTCTTGTCCG
Source organism: Leishmania mexicana MHOM/GT/2001/U1103 (assembly GCF_000234665.1). Taxonomy (NCBI): domain Eukaryota; phylum Euglenozoa; class Kinetoplastea; order Trypanosomatida; family Trypanosomatidae; genus Leishmania; species Leishmania mexicana. Next base: position 47,414 of record NC_018320.1, read on the forward strand.
TGAAGGACTTGATGAGGCTGATCATCTCCTCAAAATCGCGAAACCGCGGGTTGCCCGTCCACGGGTGCGTCTGCCGCAGAGTAAGCGCGAAGCCGACCTCTGCCGAGCCGAGCACCTGCCGCGTGTAGAACTCAAAGTAGTTGACGCCTTGAAAGCCCATAACGACGACGCGCGGCGTGCCGGGCCGGTATACCTCCACGTTGTGCGACTCCATCACGAGCACCTTCTTCGCCGCGGTGTAGTCGTCGCATGGGCACTCGGCAAACGACAAGCGAGCCTTGGGGAAGCTCAGCACTACGCACCCGACGGCCGCCTCCCCCGAGGCGATTGCGCCAAGCAGCACCGTTGTCTTCTCCAGTCCGACACGCAGCTGCCCGCAAGGCACCCGCAGTAGAGCGTTACCCATAAAAGGAATGCGCGCGCGCACCCGTTGCGTGGCCACGCTCACCTCACTTCCGGACCTGCTTCGGCTTTCAGCGCTATGCTCGCACCTGGTCGGCATAGGTCTCTGCTGCCCCGTCACAACAGGGCTGACACCGCCAACAACGCCTTGAAACGCCGGGAATGGCAGCGGCGTCTCCTTCATCCGGGTCGCCGCGATGCTCCGCTGCTCCGCGACGACCGCGCTGATATTTCGCACGAAGCTGAGAAAGGCGGGCACAGTGCTCGGCGTCACCCCAAGGGTGCCGCACTGCAACATGATGTCCATGTCGGTGGTGGTGTACTCCTCCTCGCCAATGCCGTCCATCGAGTTGCCGTGGAAGGAGCCCACCTTGCATTCAAAGATGTCCTTCAGCTGCCGCTCCTTGAAATTCACGTGCACCTGCTCCATGAGCAGTGCCTCCCGAAAGGTGCGCTGCTCAGGCGACCGCACGAACCCCTCCGTGTCGTCCGAGTTCTGGGCCACAAAGGCCTTGGCCATGACGTCGCCGATCATCATGCCACCCGACAAGACACCCTCGGAACGGATGGATGTGTTCGAGATGCGCCCGAGGAGCAGGCTCACAGTGCACCCGTTCGCGCGCTTGGCATACTCAGCCACCACGTTGGCCGAACCGATCGTGAAGCTGTGCGTGCTGCCAGAGCCGAGATCAAAGAAACATACCGCGCGGGAGAGTCCGAGGTAGATCAGGGTGCGGTGGTCTGTGGCCATCCTGACCCTGTTCTGGAAGGCCGTCGTGGTCTTCGCCACCTGACGAGCCCATCCTGCATCTCCAGCCTGCTTAGAGATCTGGTTGACGATTGCGCGTCGCTCGAAGAGACGACGCGCCGTTTCCAGCGTCTCTGACGCCGTGATGGACCACAGCTTGACGACCAAGAAGAGCTGCGACATGTGCTGCAGCCGAGCCGTCAGATTCGGCTCGCTGCCCTCGACGTTGAAGGGAAGGTATACACTAACAGAGTCCACCACGCCGATGTGGCCGCTGCGGCGGCTGATGGCCAGCACCGCCTCTGGCAACGTCACTTCCAGCGACTTCACTTCGAGCTTTGTCTGGCACTCCGCCCGCACACTGCGCATCGTCACGACAAGTGAGGTGTCAGGAAACTTGTTGACGAAGCGCTCGTTCGGGTCAGGACGCTGGAAGTACTTGAAGACGAAGTTGACCGTGCCGCCCTGGTCAAGATACAGCATGAAGTGCGTGGAGGCCACCGGCTCCGAGTTGAAGATCAGGCGAAGGTCGCTGATGCTCAAGTGCACAGCAACGATACCGCGTGACTTGGTGTGCCCCACAGCAACCACAGCGCTGCCGAGGAAGTTCTTTGCTCCGGTGCTGCCGCCGCTCTCGCCGAGCGGCGGCCACGTGTGCGCCGACGGCTCGGTGCGCCGAGCCCACGCAGTGTTGCCCAAACGCACCTGCGAGAGCACCGACTCGTACGCTCGCGGCATTGGAACGAGCACCTCCACCAGAGGGCAGTGCAGTGGCACGCGCAGCTGCGGTACGTCAGCCTCCATGCTCTGCACAAACGCGAGGATCTTCTGGTTGTGCTCCACTCGGTTCTGTTCATCGGTGCGAGCACACATCTCCACCTCCTGCGCCAGCGCTGTGATGGACGGGCTCAGCTCGATGGTCCCGGCCCGCACCTCGACTCGCACCACATCCACGTCGTCAGGCGTTTCGCATCTGCCCCGCCGCATAATAGCTCGCAAGGTTACGCCGGGCAGCGGAACGGACATGATGAGGAACCGCTCGTCCGAGTAAAAGTCGATGCCGTCGCCGCTCTCGCTCCGGGGAGGGTTCTGGTTGCTTCTGGTCACATTGGCACCCTTGGCAGTCGCACTGGCGACCGCCCGCGCATCCCGCACCGCCCGCATGCGGTTGTTCTGCGAAGACGGGGTCTCGAAGCTGACGCACCGACGTGCCGCCGGCGACGAGGTGGTCCGCAGTGAGTGCGGGCTTGAGTAGGCGCGAGCACCGCCGCCGCCCGCCGCACCGGCAGCTGTGGTACCGCTCTGCGCACGCCACTTCTCTGGATTTGAGTAACAGAAGACAGCCAACTCGCTCGCCTCCAGCCGACCGGTGACGTCAAGATGCAGGGACAGCGGCTCCTTCAGATCCGGCTGCGCAGCCGCTACCTCCGCCCCAATGCTGGCGGTGGGAGAGTCGCTCCTGATTCCTCGAGCGACAGAGTCGGCACCTCCGCTGGCTTTCTGAAAAAGGCGCGGCGGCGGCGACGGCGTCTGGCCACCACGGCGTGCGTGCATGTGCACCTGCAACGGCAACGCCGTCTGCTCCTGCGACAGCTCACGCACAATGCTAAGTATACGCGACGACATGCGCGCTTTGGGCTCCGACACGTCCACAACAACGCCGATGTGCAACGTGTTGCTCTTTTTTTCAATGCACAGCGGCGCCTCGACGGAGACGACGGAGATGCTGTTCAGCGAGCGCTGGTGTTCCTTGGCGGCGTAGCTTGTAAGCACGCCTTGTCCACCGAGAATCGGCGTGTCGCGCAGCAGGTCCCGCAGCTTGACGGACTTGTTCAGTGGCGAGCCGTCCGAGAAGTAGAGATGGCTGTTCAAGGCAAGCAAGCGGCCGTGGAAAAGGAGCGAGGTTGTGTAGTCCTGATCCGTTGTGCCGGCGTGGACGAACAGGGAGTCGTTACGCAAACGACGGTGCTGGGCGCCGACCAGGACCGGGACGATGTGCTTCACCACCTCGAAGTTGCAGATAAACGAGACGTCATTCATCTTCATCTTCAGCGCCAAGGACGGGATGAACCGGCGCCGGCTCAGGCACGATGCCGTGTGTATATGCCGGTTGGTCTTTCCACATGCAAACGTCCCTGGCATCTCCTCGAGGACGCTGCGGTACGCAGCATCGCCGAAGGGGAGCACCACCATAAAGTTGCTCACCGACGCGACCACCTTGTGCGAGCGTCGAGTCCGGAACAAATCGAGCAAGACATCACCCTCGCTCACAGCCGTCGGAAATATGCCGCGTCGCTGTGTCACATCGTGCACCACGCGCTCTGTCATGGTTCGCAGCTTGCGGTGTCGCTCCTTTTCCGCTCGCTGTATGAAGCGGTCGATGCGCCTCTTCTCCTCCTGCAGCCGCTGGAAGCGCTTGTGTTGACGCAGACTCGTGCTGGCGCTGAGGTCTGCCTCGTAGGTCGCTTCCTTCATGGCACGTATGTCCTCCTCCGTTTCGCGAACGCACTGCTTGATGAGTGAATCAAGTCCGAAGCGCACCAGCACCAGCGGCTCGAACACCGCAAGCTCCCACTTGGAAGTGGAGGTGGTGAGGGAGTCCAGCAGCGCCTTCTGCAGCTCTTCGCTGTATGAACTAAGGGAGGTGCTCTCCTGCAGCGCGGCCCTGGCGCGGTTGTCGTCCACCTTGCCGCTGGACACAGTGAAGGAAAAAGCGATGGAACCCCACAAGAAGCCGCTGAGTGGGTGTGCGGCCTTCATGGTATTGGCTACGTCGGTGGCGCGTCCGCTCGAAGACGCGCGTGTGGTGGCGTGCGCGGCGCTGGAGCCGTGCGTTTCTCGGCTCGCCACCCGGCTATGCTGTGACAAGCTATTGTACGTCGCGAGCATCTGGTCATGATCGTCGCGGTCGACGAGCGCCGCCTGCGCATTCGCGACGTTCACCACCCAGTGTAGCACGTGCCGCGTGTCGCCCTCCGTCGTGTCGGCCGTCGCGTTCAAGCTGCGGATTGTGAAGCGCAGAGTGGTCATGGAAGTCAGGTAAGAGAGACGCACCCCTTGCAACAGGAAAAGAAAGCTCCGCCGGCGCTTGCATATCGGAGGCCGAGGCGCGGCCGCCGCCGCCGTATCTGCACCACTCAAGTCCTCATCGGCGCTAATGGGTAACTGGACGCCATGATGTAGCCGATCCCGACGGCCGTCCCTCCCCGCCGTCGCACCCTCCAACGAAGGGTTGCCGTCTGTCGGCGACACAGAGCCGAGGCCTGTGCTGAGACCGCTGCGGCCGCTCCAGCCTCCGCCCGGCACTTGATCTGTGGGGGGCGAGCTCCATGTGGCACTAGACGGGTCACGCCGCAGCGTTGCATCTGTGGCGTCCACAGGGGAGCGAGCTTCCGTCCCTAGTCTCTCCTCGTCGTCGGTGTGCACCTTCGGTGACGCAATGACAGCAGCTACGTCGTGGATCAGCTTCTCGTACGTGAGGAGGCTGTGGTTGATGAACAGCGGCGTAATGGTGATGGCAATGGTGCCCACGGTGACGCTGCAGAGCATCTTGATGGTGTCGTGCGCGTAGAGGATGTAGACGTGGGGCAGCACGACGCTGTAGTTTTCTAGGGGCGTGTTGTGGGACGTGATGGTGAAAGGGTGAAGGTGCAGCTTCAAATCGGCGCGGCCGTTCGACGACGTCTTCGTGAAGCAGGAAATCTGCGGCAGCAGGAACTTCTGCACGATGCCTTGAGGCAGTCCCACGAAGCCTGTAATCCTCGTCGCCTGCACCTGGAAGGTAACCGCTCTACTCTGCTGCGGCTTGGCCGGCCCCCGCTCCGCTGCACTGCTGCCCATACTCCCCCTGCGCAGGATGATGGCACTTCCAAGCTTGTCCACAGTGGACCCAAGGCGCACTGTCCGGCTCGCCGCATGCAGCGCCTGCCGCCATGAGCTGATCAGCGCGTGCACCTGCGGGTGCAGCGTGTCCGCTGCGCGCACGCAGTGTGGTGACTGGAACACGGTACTGCACACCATCATGTGCAGGTTCACCTGATCGCCCTTGAGATTAACCTGCTGCGAAAACTGCGCGACAAGGGCAACGTCCATGACGGCGGCGGTAAAGACCTTGCTCGTCTTCATACTCTGGCTATCGGCCGGATCGTATAGCGGACTCTCCAAGTCGTGCGAGATGGACTCCATGAGGCAGTCAGCCACGTAGTGCACCTGCACCTCTTGCGCAAAGAAGGACACGGTGGAGCGCAGCTGAAGCTGCTCCGTCGTCTCAGGCGGGGCGGGATATCGACTGCGCTTCGCCCGCTCACGCGCCTTTTTCGCCTTGTAGCGCAGACGTTCCTTCAATGTCTCTGATATGGATTCCGTCAGCGCTTCCGTCTGGACACAGTCGCGCGACGCCACGCCCTCAGCGCGTGACTCGGCACACCCCCTCAGGTCCTTCCCCGCCAATTGAATGTAGTTCGTGTCTGACTGCTGCGCGCGCAGATCGAGTTGGTGGACAGTGAACGTGCCGGCGTAGATGAACGCCAGTGGGCGGCTCGCCGGCTCCGCGGCGCCGATATGACCCGAAGTGTGGATGATAGCGTTCATGTCGGTGGAGGACTGCGCAAACGCCATCGTGCCGGCGGTAGTGACTACGCTCGGCTGAAAAGATGGCGCACGGGAGTTGATCGACTTGGATGGGTCAGCCGCGGTAGCCAGGATGCCTAGGCGGCGCCTCGGTGACCGCGGGTGCAAAATGTGCAGCAGCGAGGGAAAGACGCTCGCGCTCACCTCATCGATCTCGCCAAAGCCCTGGACGTGCACGTTGCGGTCCCGCAGGAGGCTCGGCGTCACGACAACGAAGCTGCAGAAGGGCCTGTGAATGTCAAGGCGGCTCATCCTCGTTTGGTTCACGATGACGCGCTGCCCCGACCGCACCGTGTCAACGAGCGTCACCGCCAGATGGCCCACGAAGCCTTTGCCCTGTACCACTCGTCCCTTTCGCGTGTGAGGAGCTTCGCGCATTGTGAAACCCGCGGCACGGCTGAGCAAGCCGGAGGCGCCGGGCGCAGCCGACACCGCGGTCGCTCGGGCCACGGTGGATGGGTCCAGGTTCAGGGCGCTCGTCGACAGCGACACGGGGAAGAAAAAGCGCTCGTTGAGCCTCGTGCGCCGCCGAACATCGGCTGTCACATCCTGCACAAGGTACATCAGTCCATGCACGTAGTCGGCAAAGTCGCGCGTCACGTACGCAGCCACGTCAGAGACCGTGATGTTCGACGCGCCGCCGTCCGCGCCGCGCCACAGGTCCCTCTTGACCTTGCCGGCGACTTGAGTGAGGAAAACGACCGCAATGGTGTCCCTGTCAGCATTGTACCAGAAACCAGGCACCTTCACGGCGAGGTTGCCTTCTCGCCCCATCGGCTCCCACTCGATCTGCGTAATGGCAGCAACCGTGTCCACCTTCACAGACACCGACATCCGCTGCGATGCCTTGGCCTCCGTGTCCTCCCCGGTGGGTGGCCGGTTCTGCGCCATAAGTACGCGCAGGTTGCACACCACCATCGTGGACGTGTAAACACCGTCCGTCGTACTCGGTTCGCTTGGCAAATTTTCCACCGGCACGGGCAGACGCGTGAGCAGCTTCACCTCGACCGTGGGCACCGCGACACTCACAATGTTGCTCTCCCACAGCCAGCGCTGCTGCTGCGTTCGAGCCTTGCTCTTCTTAGCGTGTGGTCGCAGCAGCAGCGGCTGCGCAGTCCTGCTTGGGGCGGCCCCCGGACACTCCAACGTGGACAGGTCGCGCGACATGTCCGTGCGACGGCCGCGCAGAGAGTAGTGGGCTCGTAGCACGAGTTGCGTAGCAGTGCTAGCCAGAACTGCCGCCTCCGGCGTCACCAGTAGGGTGAGTGGATCGAGGAATGCGATGTGCAGATGGCGCGACGTGGAGTTGTTCTGCGAGCGCTCGCGGTTGTCCGCAATGCAGCGGGCCCACGCGAAGAGGTCCTCCTTGCGCTCCAGCATCTGCCGCTTCGAGTAGGAGAAGAAGGGCGGTGCGCGGCTCTCACGGTTGGCGTTGAGGTAAAACCCCACGATGGGCAACCGTGCGTGAAATCGAGTGCGATCCCGCACCCTATGAGTGTTGCTCGGCCGCTGCGGTGGCCAGTAGTCGACGGCGCAGGTGCCGTAGTCGTCGCTCTCCGCCTTGTCGAATGTGCGGTAGAACAAATGTGGGGCGGTCATAGGCGACGACGCCGCCGGGCTGCTGGCAGCCCCGCCGCCGCTGGGGCTTGTGCGGGCGTCACATCTTCCGCGGGCCCCACGGTCGTTGTTTCCCGGCTGTGCGCTCGCCTCAGTGGAGTTGCCAGTGCCGATGCCGCCGTCACCGCTGTTCGTCCTGTGCGCGGAGCGCTTCTCTTCAGCGGCACTCCCCATGTCCCCGTCGACGGCGAAGGCTCTGTTGATGGCACGCTGCTGAGACAGAGAGCCAGACGAAGACGCGTCAAAGAACGAGTCGATGTCGGGGCTGCTCACGCTCGAGGAGAACATCGGCGAGGACACCGACACGCACGTGGCGAAGCGGTTGCTCATCTGGTTATCCTTGTCGACCGCATGGAAGGTGGTGGAGAGGGACGGGAACGTATTCTGCAGAGGCGACGCATCATCTGCCTCACCGGCCAAGTGCGTGTGGACCATGGTGCTCTGCGAGTTCGGAGATGACTCCGGTGACAGCTCATCGGTGCCGCTGGCGAGGTCGCGCGTGAGGGGCGACATGGCCGCCGCATCACCCTCATCACCACGAGCCAATGCTACGGGCACCTTGAGCAGCATCCGATCGCGAGCCGTTGGTGGTGCTGACGACGCCACGCTCACCTGCTGCACCAGCGAGTTAAGGCCATTCGCGGTGGACGGTGGACCCGTGGTGTTTGGCAACGGTGGAGACGGCGGTGTAGCTGTCTCTGCCACGGGCGCAGAACAGTTTTGTCCTCGACTTGTCAGAGGCAGTTCTTCCCAGCCCCTTGGAGTTTTTGGGGCCATCGCGGTCGACTCCGGGCCGGATGCCCGCGCTGGTGTCGCCGGGCACTGCGTCGAAGTCTTGTTGAAGGGAAAGCTGATGAGGTGTTCGTAGTCGTTCTCCTCCACGAACTGCTGTTGCCGCCGTCGATGGTTCGCCAGGCTATTATCGAAGGGATACGCCACGTACTGCCGCATGCACACCGATGTGCGCAGCGACAGCACTTCGAGATACGTGCCGGCGGAAGCATAACCTTGCAGCGAAGGAAGGTAAGTCTGTGCCACCTCGCTAGCGCGGTTCAACAGCAGCTGCACCCCTACGTCCTTCATCGCTATGCTCATCCGCCTGTTGGAGTTGCCGTCGTTCACCGTCGATTGCGCCACGGTCACGCCAAGCGGCAACTCCACAGACGCGTAGCCGTCCTCGCCAATGCGCACCACCCCTGTCACTGTCCCCACATCCACCAAGAGGAAGAACAGTCCGTAGTCGCGCGAGTCGTCGTCTGCCTTGTTGCACTCCTCCCTGAACTTGGCGAACTCCAGGGCCACGTCGTACGCCACCTGCGACGCAAACGGGCGCCACCGCTGGTCGCTGTGGTTGTCAGAGCCCGACGAGGAGGCGGGGCTCAAACCGCTGAAGAGGCGGCGACGGCGTTTGAAACCGCGCCAGTGCTTCCCAGGCGACGAATGCCCGCTGTCCGACTCGTAGGAATGCAGAATGGGCAGGCTGCAGTCTCCTTCACCGATGCTGATGTCGGCGTTGGCTGTCGCGCCGCCGGAGCCTGCACCCCTCAGTGCCGACGCTGTGAGTAAAGAAATCGGCTCGTCATGCGCCTGGCCACTGAAATCCACCACGACAGCGCTGCCGGCGTCAGCCCAGTCGCGTGCACCACCGTCCCCGCCGCCTTCACTGCCCGCTGGGAAGGAGTGGCAGGCGGGAAGTCTTCCGGGGCGCTGTGCCGAACGCCACTCCCGCATCTCCACGGCACCGCTTCCGTAGTCGTCCCCGTGCTTGCCCTCGTAGTCGCCCATTGGGCCACCGAAAAGGCTCCCGGCACTCATAGCTACTTCCTCTCCCACCGCAGCGGATCGGCAGGTGCTTGGCACACTGCTCTGCCCAGTGTGTCGGCGTCGCATGCCCTTCTTGAACACGTCCGTGGTGTTGCGCAGCGGGCTGCACCGGATCACTTTTTCGGCCGACAGCTCCGCTGTCGTCAGCGCCTCGGCAACCTCGGCCTCCATCATCGCGTCCTCTATCGCGAAGTGCCGCGCCACCGTCTGCGCTACCTCCACCAGCATCACAAGCTGCTCGGCCGCCACCTCGAGCGACACGCCGCCCACGTGGATCTCCATCGCCTCGTGCACCTTCGGCTTCAGTGGCATGCGCCCAAAGTGCTTCGTAAGCCCCACCGTGATGGCGCCAACGACGATGTTCGACTTGGAGTTTCGCGGGAAGTTGCCACGGCGGTCGGGGAAGCGCACCGTCAGCGGGGTGAGCGAGACGCCGGTGTCCGTCACGGAAAACTGCTTCACATACGTGAAGGTGACCAGCCCGGTGGAGAGGTTGACCTGCGGTGCGAAAGGCATCGAGCCCGTCGTGGCCATGGCGCTGACATCGACGAGCCGCACCGTCACGCACACCTCTACGTCGTTGCCAGCCGGCTGGCTCTGCTCCAGGAACTCCTTGAACGCTTTCCGTTTGTTCTTCCCCGTCGTAGCGTGCGACTGCAGCTTCGCCAGAAGCCAGAAGAGCTCATCCGGCGCGATTGTGTACGTGTTGTCGAGGAAGGTGTTCTCGAAGCAGCTCAAGAGGGCCCTGATGTGGGTGCCCATGAGGGTGCCACGCAGGTTCATAAGCTCGAGGTCGAGGTTGAAGAAGTTGTGGTAGCGCGTGCGCCCAGTGGCCGTGTCGAGGTTGTTGCGCGGCAGCGGGATCGACTGGTTGGGCACCAGCATCGTGAAGAGTCCTTGCATGCGGAACGACTCCGCGTACGCCCATGGAGTTTCGCTGCTCACCTGATCGTAGAGAGGGTGGCTGGCTGGCAAGCTCAGGTACGCCCTCACCTCACGCGCCGAGGCCTCCATCGGCCGCGCCGCCTCGTTCTCGAAACTCAGCTGGTACTGGTCGCTCGGGAGCACGACGTTGAAGCACCCGGACTGCATTGTTAGAATCGCCATGATGTTGTGGGTGAAGTCGTTCGGGTCGTCCGCGTAGACCACGTTGCGCGTGTTCACGTTGAGGTAGACGGTTGCCAGGGACTCTAGAAAGACCTCGAACCGCTTCACGTTGGGAATACAGTCCCGCACGACACGGTTTACAGTGTTGTACATCTCCGTTGTCAGAGGCACGCCGTGGTACATGCACGCCGAGAACTGCCAGTCGTTGATTAGGTCGAGAAAGTAGTCGACGTACACCGTATACCAGTACAGCTTCGCCCCCGACAGCTTCGCCAGGATGTTCCACAGCTTGCGCCCGTTCCAGAGTCGGTCATCCTGGCGGTCGATGAAGAACTGCAGCGACTCGGCGTTGCACAACACGGTCTCCCGCCCCAGCACGCAGTTCGTCCAGATGGTGACGTTCTTGGCGATGAAGAGGCCTTGAAAGACCTGCTTCTCCTCCTTCGGAAGGAGAAAGAAGGCTGGTTGGATGTACTGCGCACCCTCGCCTACCGTCGCCACTATCATGCCCTTGCGCTTCGAGTCACGAATGCCGAACGGTGGCGATGGCACGACGCTGCGCCGTTTAAACGGGATTTCGACCGTCGTCGCGCGCAGGAACATGACGAGCAGCTCGAACCCGGCGTTCGGCCGCGGCTTGCCTATCTCAAACTGCAGGTCTTGCAAGGGAAGGTAGTTGGGTGGTAGAAAGTACTGCCACAGCTTTGTGCGGCAGTACTCCAGCCAGGGGCCGTAGCGCACCACCGGGGCGTCGATCAGCACCTCGGCCCCGGTGGTCGGCAGCGCGCCACGGCTCACTGCCTCCCCGGCGTACACGTTCGGGGCATCCTTGTAGAAGACGAGGTGCACGGTGCCCTTGTTCTTGCCATCCATGAAGATGCCGTAGTCGTCAATCAGCTCGGACGAGGCGGTTGTCTCAAGGGGCATGTGGTCGTACGGCACAGCGACACCTGATACCAGCAGACGCGCCCGCTCCAGCAGCGTCGCATTCCGCATCACCTGCGTCTTGCTCAGCTTTCTATCCATCTGCGCCATCCGTATGTCCACCTCACGCAGCGTCAGCTCCACAACCGAGCGGTAAAGGTCGAGGGCGGGGCAGCTGTCCTTTGTCAAGAAGACGCGTCCCTCGCCCTGCTGGAAGGTGAAGTGCAGGAAGTACGGGTGCGACGAGGCGGCGCTGCCAATGTCGAGCTGCGCGGCGCAAATCTCGATCTCGACGCACCCGATGAAGTTGAAGAACTTCTGCGCAAAGCTGGTCGTGAGGATGTTGTGCTCCTGAAGCTTCCGTGCGGCTCGTAGCTCGAAGGACTCCTGCGCGTCGTCCCGCCCTTGCGCCTCGAGCTCCGCTTCCTTGTAGGAGAGCACGTACTTGCCGATCGCCTGCAGCAGGCCTGACAGCCCGTTTCTTGTCGCGCCCTGCCCCTTCCGCGGACCCGTCGAACTGAGGTTGTCCCTCCGTTCTGCCTCGGTGCTGCTCTCGTTGCTCGTCTTGCGAGACTCGCGGGTGCGGTTCTCGAAGGCACGTTCGCCGGCGGTAGCTGCCCTGGCCAGGTCAAGGTACTTGCCCGTGGCGTTATATAGACAAAGGCGGACGCCATTCAAGTGCAGCTGCAGCAAGCCGGCCCGGCTGCGGATGTACACGTCTTTCACATCCACCGCCTTCACCACCTCATCGCCCAGACCCTCAGGATGGATGCGCGCCTCGTTACGACTGTTTTGCCCGAGAAGGGGTACTATCACCGGTGAAAAACTGAACTCTTTCCACCGCGAGCGCCGCGGCCCCAACGGGGTGGAGGTGGCGCTGCCACGGCCACGCACGTTCTGAGACTCAGCCGAGTGCATAGACGACGAAGACTCACCTGCGGCGGAGGTGCGCCGCCGGTTACCTGGCACGCTGCCAACCAAATTCGGTGAGGGTTCGGCAGCGCCACTGTCCTCGCCCGCTGCCACGTCCTCGTCTTCATCCAGGCTGCTTCCATTTGTGTTGTGCTCGTCAAACTGCACCGATACCTTTTTATTCTCCACGTCGACGGCAACAATGGTGCCTTTGACGTAGTGCAGGTTGTGCCGCACGCGGCAGCGGGTGCCGATGAGCGACTCGCCCATCATGTACTCGCGTAGCCGAGCCCACCGCGGATGGCGAAACCAGAAGCCCCAGAAGGCAAAGGTGAAGTAGCCGTCAACGATGCGAAGCGAGATGTTCTCCGTCTGCAGGCTGAACCCGCGGAATAGCACACGGGCTTGCAGAGGTGCAATATGAAGTCCGGAGAAGCTCAGTCGAATGTTACGCGGCAGCACGAAGAAGTGCAGCATGAAGACGACCAAGAGGGCCACCAGCTTGTCGATGTACAGCATCAGCGAGAAGCAGCAGAGGAACAGAAAAATAACCGAAAAAAGAAACTTGAGAAACAAGCTCGTATCAAAGTCGTGGCTCGTCATCGTGTGGGCCGGCGGTGGCGCTCACGCCGGACGGAAAAGGAGTAACGGAGAAAGACAAGCCGCCCAGAGGGTGCTGGGGCTCCCTGCGCCACGCAGGGAGAGAGAGGGGCAGAGAGGGGGGGGGCGTGAGGCGCACCTCGACGTGCACGAGATGCCCACAAAAGGAAGAGAGTCGAGGAGGTACGGCGCCAGGCGGGAGTGTGTCCCACACAAACCGAGCTGCAGCACGCGAACCCCCACACCAGATTCCGTCCGTGGTCCCCTCCCCACCGCCGCCGGCTAATAAGACGACCAAGGGACACACACACACAGCCGCAGTGCCCGGGCGGCTGCGCAAGTGAGCGGCACACAGTGAAGCCAACGAGAAGCGGTGTAGAGGAAAGACAGCGAAAGCGGAAAACGCTGCAGAGAGCTGCGCGAGCGAGAAGACGCACGATGCAAGCAGCTGCGACAGGGGGGGAAGGAAAACAACGCCAGCGGCAGTAGAAGCAAATTGCGGAGTGTGACGTGGAACGGACGATTGGAGCGAGGGACTGGGTCAGCAATCGGGCTCGTCGGTTAGTGGGTAATATGCGTGGTTTGGTGCGGCTGTATAGGCGCAGAGCATAGAGAGAGCGGTGCGAGCAAGACAAGAGCGCACATGAAAGAAGCAAAGCAGAACAACACAACGCAGAGGGGAAAAGAAAGACGCACCGCGCATGTGCGCACGCAAGCACTTTCGCCGCAACGGCCGATCCTGCACAGTGCCAGCGCGCCTAGAAAATCGAAACGCCCGTGTCCCCGGTGGTGCAGGCGCCGGTCCGTCTGTCGTCCCTATCACCTCCGCTTTCGGTTTCGTCGGCTTCCGCTGCGTGAACCTTCGTGCGTCCGGCCAGCTCGTTACGCATGCACGCTGGTGCTCTCCTGCGCACGCACAAAGGGAGAGAGAGACGCACGATCCGTACACACAACCGAATCGCCTCCGCCCGCGTGAGCCGCTGTCACCTGATTACGTGGAGAAGTGCAACGAGAAGCAGAGAACGGGGGAAGGCAGAGCGAGAGGAGGGCTCTGCCAAGTCGGGCACGTATGGCCGCTGGGCGGTGCGGTGCACTGCTTACGCAAGTGGAAAGCGAGCTGCGCCGGAGAAGAGCGACAAGTCCCGTTCACGAGAAGACAACTTCAGTGCTGAAGGTGAGAGGCGTGATGCCGCAGAGCTTATCGGCAGCACGTGCTGGAGATGATCGCGCGTCAGTCTTTAGATGCGTATGTCGGTGTGCGCATACCCCTTGCTACCTTTGCGGGTATGCAAAGTGCGTGGGGGTGGGTTGTGGGGGAGGGCTACAAGTAATAGAGGCCGAAGAGCCGCCCAGTGACGAGGGATAAGTTCGGCGAGGTGTATCCTACAGAAACTGGCGAAGGGAGCAGCACCGAGGAGCAAAAGGCGGTAAAGTAGGCAAGAAAGAGAGAAGCGAAGTGAATAGTAAGACAGCGGCGAGATGGGAGCGGGGTATACACACCGGGACGCTGACAGGCGCGATGAGGAGGAGCGGCCATCCAGTCGTCTGCAGCGACGCGGACTTCTCCCGCGCACGTAGCGCTGCAGACGACTGGGTGGAAGCTGAAGACGGCTAAAAAAGAACAAACGAATGCAAGGCTGCGGTGGTGCGGATAACACCCACCACGTCGAGCGCCGACCGCCACCGCGGCGAGGCCGGGCGCAGCAGGTGAGGCAGAGGAAGGGAGGAGTTCTCCGGGCACAGTGGATGCCGTCACCACCACCGCAGCGACAGCAAGAAAGGGTAAGCGAGATATCCACAAATGACGGGATGGAGACAGTGAGACGCAAAACTGTAACGGAATGGGCCGCTGAGGGAGGGGGCCAAAGATGGCGACAAGCGGGCGGCGATCGGCGGCAGACACGCGCGAAGACACCACGTGCAAGGACGAGGGTGAAAACGGTGAAGAGATGCTCGGAGGCGCAACACAGACAACCTCTGTCAGTGGGGAATGCACTGATAGCCAGCTGTGGTGGCTCATGCCGTCAGCTATATGGTTAGCGCGCGCTGCTGTCGTCCCATCGAAAGCGAGACCAAGAAAAGCCGCACGACAACGCGGAGGTGCACACACACACACACACACGCACACACCGAACACACGCAGAGGGAGAGAGGGGGAGAGAGAAGTGGAAAGCCGGAAAGGCCGCCCCTGACGTTGGCTGAGACAGAAACGGAGGCAAAAATGAAAGGGACAAGATGCAGCGCGTGAAGGGGGGACGGGAGGGGTGCCGCCGGCACAGGATGTGCGCCGCGCTAGGCGAGGGACACCCGACAGCTTTGAGACGCGTCTGCCTCTCGTGTTCCTCTGTGGGCGCGCGGCGCAGGAGCAGCGACAGCTTTGAGCTGCTCTCCCAACCGTGAGAAGCGCCGCGCCACAGCGCTCCCGTCGCCCTCTCCTCTCCTGGGCAGCACGGCAGCAACGTTCGCCAACTCCGCATTGCCGAGGCAGTGAGCCCGTGTCGCGGACGGCACTCGACAGTCCGTCTTCCTCTTGGAAGCTCACTTGGAGCTGGTCGTTGGTTACTTTGCCTTGGTCTCCGCGTCAGCGACATCATCATCGTCCTCATCGTCCTCGCTTGGTGAGTCGTCCAGCGCAAAACGCGACCGCTTCGAGCCGGCCACAGCGATCTTTGCCTGCGATATTGCGAGCACCTCGCGGCCCTTCTCCAAGTCGGCGTATTGCCGCGCCACGGACTTGGCCGACACGCCGCTGCCCATCACGTTCCCTGCATTGCGGCCTCGGTTGGCGTTGGGGATAGCGCGGCTACGGTGCAGCTGCGCGTACGTCTCTCGCTCCGAGGCGGTGAAGGCGCCGCCCTTTTTCTGGACGCTGCTGAAGAAGAGAATGCTTCCGCCCTCCGTGGCGGAGCTGCCTGAGCGAACGACGGTGGCGCCGTGCTGGGCCGGCTGCGCCTGAACAGCGTCATATGGCGTAACATACGAGGATAGCTTTGTACGAGGCGCGTCCTCCATCAAGGACGTCGACCCGCTGTTCGACCAAGCGGCATTGAAGGGGCGACGTTCTCCGCCTCCCACGCGTTGTGGTAGGCGCCCGCCTTGTTCGTTGTGGATGCGTGGGATCTGCCCACGGCCACGCCCCTCCGTTGCCCCACCTCGGCGCGGGTACGAGGCGTTAACTGAGGCAGCGCTACTGTTGCAGCTGGTGTTGCCGTGCGGCCGCTGCTGGTGTTGGTGACTGTGCGCGGAGGCCGCGTAAGCGCTGGTCCTCGCGTTGGGGGCCACATAGCCGCCGGAGTTCGGCACGCCGGGTCGCTTGTCTGACATGTGGACTTGCTCTGCCTTTCTCCGATGTCCCCTCTGCTGTGTGTGTCCCAGTGTGCGTGCGACACCCCCCCCACACCAAAAAAAACAGAAATAACAACAACACGGAGGAAAAGGCGAAGGAGTAGACGAGTAACGTGTTCGAGGGGCACCAACACCATTGCTCCTGCGGGGAAGCGACCGTCACAGTCGCAGAGGCACGTGACATCCACCTCCCCCCCCCTACGACTGCGCACGCGCCCACGCAGATACGACAACGACAGTGGGAAATTTGTTTTCCATTTCCCTGTGCTGCATCGCGTCCATCCAGCTGCCATGGCGGCACGGCGCCAGCGCCACTCGGCCCCACCCACACACACACACACATACACACCAGCAGTAGGCAGTGTGAGCGCCGGGGGGATACGCTCGAGGCGCATGGGCATCTTGCACACCACATATCAATGGTACAAACGTGCTCACGCGGTCGCGGGTCGCCCCGACGCACAACGCCATCCAGGGCCTGACCGCGGACAGCAGCAGCGATACATCGCATTGACCTCCCCTCCCAGCCGGCGTCCGTGAAAAACGGTTCGCCGCTATGCGAGTCGGCCTCCACAGCGGTGGGTGCTGAAAGGCGAGGAATGGCGTCGGCCCCTTCTCCGGTGCGGATGCTGCTGCTCCATAAGCGCCACTAGCGGCGCTCAAGACACGCCCGGTACCGCCATCTGCTCACGCGTGTCGCCATCCTCCGTCGTCTCCCTCTCGCCTGCCGCTGACTCGTCGGCCAACAGACAGGGCTGAGTGGAAGTGCGTCCTAGCAGCAGGATGTGCGGCCACTCACCCACCGCTAGAGTGGCCTGTGACAACCGCCGAGGTGGACTGGAACCCGGCTGGGGATGGGGTGGCATGGCCGACCTCAACGAAGGCGTCATTCTCCACGTCGCACCAAAGTAACTCGCCACTCGAGGCGCACAGGACATACGACTCCCACCCCGACTGATGGATGCACCGCCAGGCTGCTGAGGAAGTGCCTGGTTGCTCTTCACAATACTCATAGTTGAGAGCGTAGGAAAGCGCATGACGAACGACAGGTGTGTTGATACGCCAAACCGGTTGGAGGAGCAGCGGTCCCCGCGTGCTCAGTGGCTGCGAGCAGGTCAACAAGAGTGGCAGCCCAAGAGCGACTGTCACGTGGCGCTTACATGGTCGATCTGTCGAATGCGCATGAGTTGCGGAGATGTGCGTCGCTGCCACTGCGTGCTGTGTTGGTGTCTCTGCGCACGCGCTCGCCTCTCGAATAAGGGTACATGTAAAGCATGTGGATAGCGGAGAAGTTGGAGGGGCGTGGAGAGAGGTGGAACGGAACGGGAGAGACGGCGCCAGCGCGGCCGTGATGGAGATGAGCGGGAGTGACCCGCAGCAAGAAGAGTCAGGCAATCGCAGATGCACGCCTAGCTATTCGGTGCATTGCAGTGCCGACGGCGGCCCTGCGGACTGCAGATGCGTGCACGCGCGCGCGTATCAGCTGCGAAGCGGGAGGCACGTGATGCACAGTGACGACGGTGACGTGCAGGCGTTGGGGCTGGAGGTCAGCCAAGTGTATCTTCATTGACGCACATGCGCCCCCTTACTTCAACTCCCTCTCTGCGCCGGTCACTGCTTACGGAAAATCAACAGAAGAATCGCGCAGCCCCTTCACCCGTTTGGCTGTTGTTACTCGATGAACAGATGTAAGGGCGGGTGTGCGGCGGAGAGCGCGACGCGCGCAGACTTGAGGTAGGGGGAGGGGGCATGCAAATGGCATCGACAACTTCCATGCGCCCAGCGGCTTGTCCCCCGTCTGCCTTATACTGCGCCTGTGTGTGTGTGTGTGTGAGTGTGTGTTTATCGCGCTCCCAATCGCCTTCCCTTGCGCACTCCGATCACACACGCCGCATTCCCGCGTGCGGAGAAGAATGTGCCAGGGCAAGTCCTTGATAGACCACAGCAGGAGTTTCTTGCACACCCTCCACCATCAGGTATAGACAGAGACCCCACACAGCGCGTAGCTTCCCTTCAGCAGCTCCCACGCTTCACGTCTGTCGCCCACCCCGAGCCGTCACGACAGACGCCGGCCTGCGATGGTGGCAATGGAAGCACCAGAAGACGTATCTCGGCCAGCTGCGCCTTCGCCCGTCGGGGCCGGACCGGCAGAGCATACCGTAACGGGTGTGGTCTCGTCGCCCCTGTCTGCTACACCGCCGCCCTCGGCGTTTTCACCGTCGCTGTCCGCACCGCTTTCAAGGTCGTGCAGAAGTGCTCTCATGTCGTCTACAGTGACGGACGGCGGTGGTAGAGAAGCTGCAGACACACTTGTCTCCTCCGCTGGCGTGGTTGTGCTCGCTCTCGCCGACTGCCGCTGTCGTGGCTTACGGAGTGCGCCGGCTGCGGACGAGGAGGAGCCCTGCTCCTGTTCCATGAGGTACACCTGCCGCTCCTGCTCCAGCCAGTACTGCGTGAACAAGAACTGCAGCACCAGGCCGCAGACCCACCGCAACTCCGATGTCAGCGGCAGTGCCCCGTGTGCCACACGCTGACGAACCTCCACCGCCTCCTCAGGGAAGCCAATCTCGCTCGCGCGCTTGCGATACGTATCGGCGGAGCCGCTCGCGAAGGACCCGGTCATGACATGCACAACGCGCGAAATGGCGGCGCCGTAGCACATGCGCAGTGGTCCATCTTTCAGCGCGTCCTCCTCGTCCTGCAGCATCGCATCCAACAGCACCTCCGTCGACTCCACGTAAGCCGGCAACTCGCGCTCCTTGCGTGCACGCTGGCGCCACACATGAATGGTCTCCAACGCACTCCGCTTCGCAGCCGCCGTGGCATTCATGTCGAACAGCACGCGCTTCACCTCCGCCCACTCACCCCAGTCCTCGCCAAAAACGGTAGAGAAGATGGCAGGGGTGGTTCGAGCCGCGGCGCTGGTGTTGTCCGCGGTGCAGTCGCCAAGAGCCGTTGCGGTGGTGGCCCGCTCTGCGGGCGACGCCTCGTCTTTGCGCTCTTTGCGCTTCTTGGGAGCATCAAGGTCGTCAAGCTCTTCGAGCCCACGGCGGATGCGGTGCCCACGGAAGCGCCGCTCTGCCAACGCCTGACGGCGCTGCGTCTCGTCCACACGAGATCGACGCATGACCGCTGTGGAGGCAGAGAACGCAAGGGAGGGGAGTCCGTGAGAGAGCCAGGGCGTCTGCGTGTGCGCTAGCAAGACAAAGCTCAGCGGGCGGGTCCGAGCGTACACGTGCGTCGAGTTGCCGAGGCAGAGCGCGGCTCCACTTGATGGCTGTGGGGTGAGGCTGAGTTGAGAAAGAGAGGCGGCACGCTCGGCACGACGCAAGCTGCCAGAACACGCTGCCCACTACACGCCTGTGCCCCGCCTCTTCTCCACTGCCCTTTGTCGTTATCCTTCTTCGCTGCTGTGCCACGCGCTCTTCGTACTGCGGCAACACAGGCACACGCGGAGGTAAGCACAGTGAGCAACGCCAGTGGTGTGGCACAGATCGAGCACACGCACAGCCAGGCACACACGCCCTCCCCCCTCGGTTCTGACACGTGTGAGAGAGTACGCAGAATGTGCGGTGGTGGCAGTGAGCCCTCCCTCCGCTTGAGCTGTTTGGTGTCACCGACGCCTCGGGGCACGCAACGACACAGTGAACCGCGGACGTGTTACTTGATGCGACTGCGCACACACACACACACAGAGGTAGAAGTAGAGAGAGAAGAGACGGACAGGCATGGGCGGTGTCGACTGCAGCGCGGCAAGGCATTCCTCTTGAGCAACACAAAAATCTGGTCCCACCAAAGTCGGCGTAGAAGATGCGCGCATGCGTGTGCCACTCGCGCGCACCTCCATCGCCACCATCGCCTCCACCCATAGAGGATAAGCAAGCAGCTGCGGAGCTGTTAGGAGGCGGAAGCCGCCCACGAGCAAGGAGACCAACATGGAAGGAGAGCGCCGCAGAACCGGCCGAAGCAAGGAAAGGGGGGCCATCGGCGAACCACAAAGAGCGCAACCGAAACAGCAGAATATGCACAGCCGACTGTACGCAAGAGCCATCATCTCACCCCGCCTTTAGACCGTGTCGGCAGTAACACACTTCCGTCGCGCTCTGCGAGGAGGCGGCTCCGGTCACGGATCCGGCTGCAGCACGAGGTTCTCGTTCACAAACACAGAAGAGAATATTCGCCAATCTCACCCAACAACCACGCGTGACACCTCCCCTCACGAGTGCGCACGCGCCCACGCAGATACGACAACGACAGTGGGAAATTTGTTTTCCATTTCCCTGTGCTGCATCGCGTCCATCCAGCTGCCATGGCGGCACGGCGCCAGCGCCACTCGGCCCCACCCACCCACACACACATACACACCAGCAGTAGGCAGTGTGAGCGCCGGGGGGATACGCTCGAGGCGCATGGGCATCTTGCACACCACATATCAATGGTACAAACGTGCTCACGCGGTCGCAGGTCGCCCCGACGCACAACGCCATCCAGGGCCTGACCGCGGACAGCAGCAGCGATACATCGCACTGACCTCCCCTCCCTCCCTCCCTACGCCGTCGACACTCCACCCTGCAACCAAGAGAAGTGGTTCGGCATTGGCAGGGATAGGAGAGGAGGAGGGGCTGGCCTCTCCGCACACAGAGTGGGTGTGCTGAACACTGTGATATCGCGCCATTAGGCATCCCCCTCCTCCCCCTCTCCCTCGTCATCATCAGGGTGGTGGGGAGAGGTTGAACAGATGAAACCCCATATCGACGTAATGAGCTGACACACAGTCAGCTGCACCTCAAACACCATTAGGATGCTGCGCCATGCCCACTCCACGTGCTTGGCACATCCGCCGCCAGTGGAGGCTCAGGGGACAGCGCGCGGTTGCAGCAATCAAAGACGCCAAAGATGACGGCGTTAGAAGGGAAGGAGCGGACCGCCGTAAGGGCCCAGCCTCGATAGAGGGCGCGCAGACCTTCCGTCTGATACACGCGCGTCATCGCCCCCCAGAGGCTCAGCTTTTCGTACGCGGGGTCTACTTGGATGCGGGTTTTGACCATGTCAGAGGGGTAGAAGGCTGTCCAGAAGGCAACGCCGCTCCAACCACCAGCGATCATCAGCTTCCACAGCGGCAGGCTCTGCGTCGGCATGCCCTCTGGTGTCATCCAGCTCTTCAGTATGTCGTACGTGCCGCACCACGCCACCGAGCCGGGTACCTCGCGGCAGAGCATGGCAACGCCGCCCCTGTATAGCCCCTTGCAGCCGTGCTCACGAAAAACCTGCTGGGCACAGTCCAGCGAGCCGCGGTACCGTCGCTGGCCCTTGGTATCATCGACCTGCATGCGACACTTCACCAATTCGAACGGTGTCAAGCACACCGTCGCTGCCACGCCGCTGCCGCACCCGCCCAGTAGAATCTCCGGTAGAGTGGGTCGATCACCCGCACCGATCAAGCGCAGCGTCCACTTGTACGTCGCGAGCACCCACGCGTGCTCGAAGCCGGAGGCGACGAAACGTGCCGTGACACCGCGGTAAAAACCTATGACACCATCTTGTCGAAACAGCCTTGTGATGCAGTCCGTGTAACCAGCGTACCGCGTGCCACCGTACGTCTGCAGGAGCACCTTGATGGTGTCAAACGGGTGCTCAATCAGCACCCCTGCAAACCCGCCAGCGGTGCCAGCGACGAAATCGTTCCACAGACTCATCGCCCAGCACTCCTCGCCCCCCCGAAGAAATCCGTGCCGGTCACGGTCCAGCGACGGCTACAGGGAAAGCGGCACCAGAGGCGGGATTGCAGACGCCCAGCGAGTGAGCTGGGGAGTACCACAAGCGATGAGATGAGTGTCTGCTGTGAGCTGGGGATGCGGCCGTGCCTGCCACAGCCACATCAACGTCCACACAAAGGGCAGACGAACACGCGCGCAGACAAGAAGACACGCGCCGACTGTCACGATGCGCACGACAGCAGCGCCACTGAAGCCCCTCCGCAGTATGTCTCCGTTCGTACGCCAAGTCAACGTGGGCGCCAAGACAGAAAGAGGGAAGGGCAGAGCGGCGATCGGCATTCGCCACGCCGAAGGAGGCCTAGCAAGCAGCTAGGAGCAGAGGCGCGCGAGCGTCGCAGCGAAGGGCCGCTGTGCCGCACAAGGACAAGCGCGTGAGACGAACGGGGTGCCGCGCCGATGAGAGGGAAGGGCGCCGTCAGGGATCGTGCGTCTGGGGGTATGTGTGTGCGCCTCACTGTTCCACTTGCGCAGGTCGCGCCGGCATGCTGCGGCGTCGGGTGGCTACATCCGTGCGCGTGCGTGCGTGCATGTTGAGGAAAAGGGAGGGAATGGCGGCGTTGCGTCGAGACCATGGTTACAAGATAGACAGCAGGCGAAGCGAGAAGAGGTGTAGAGAAAATGATGGGAGGCAGCTGGTCCTGTGAGATGAGGGACACTCACAACGCAGACAACGTGCACGCACGCGCCTGCCACGAGCACTTCCTCGACGCATCACTTTAGTTGTCTGTCATCGAGCACGCCGGAAGGGCTCCACGCTGTCGCGCTAAGCGCAGAGACCCGCACCACGGACTGGTGCCCTCCCACCACGGCGCGTCGGAGGAAAACTGGCGGGGCCGTGGTGCTGTTCGCTCCCTTCTCTTTCTTTTTTCCCAGTTTAACAAGACGGTGACACACGCGTGCGCCTCCACCTCCCCCCCCCTCCCCCTCACATGGAAGAGCGGGAGTTCGTCAGGTGAGCGGGCATGAGCGAGGTGGCACTCGCTGTGCACGCTCAGCGAGACTGGCACTATACATGCGTGGGTGGGCGAAGCGGTCGTATCCGTGTGCAGTGCGTGTCGCGACACTCTGGGAGACAACACTGCCCAAGTAAAGAAAAAGCCTCAGCACACGCACACACACACACACACACACACACACACGCAGCCGAGGGCTGGTGGCCAAAGAAAAGCGAGAGAGAGAGGGGGGGGGGGGGTAGGAGAGCGGAGGAGCCGCGCCGGTCCTCCGTTTCGCATGTTTTTTTTTTGTTCCTGTATGCGGTGGCCGGTGTGCCTGCCTGTGCGCGCGAGAGTTGGAGAAGAGATACGCACGGCACCGCGGCAGCGACCCGTACATCGATAGAGAGAGAACGCTCAAGCAAGGAGTTGTGGAAGCGTGTAGGGAACGATAGGAGGCTGTGGAGAGGGAGGAGGGAGGGAGGTGGTCTTTCGTGGCAGCAGCAGCAGCAGGCCTTCCCTTTTGTTGTTGCCCGCTATCACGAAAAGACGACGCACCGCACGATAACATCGTGATGGAGGAGGAGGGGGTGCATGGGTGGGGGATGCGTCCGGTGTGTAGCTGCCCATCCATGACAGCACCTCCGCTTTCCCTCCCACCCACATACACATCGCCCTCCCCCCTCCCCGGCACACACACACACACACTCATGGCACAAGACGGATCGGTGACCGAAGTGCACGCGTGCTTGAGACACATGACGGCGGACTCGGCGAGCCCTGTGTGCGTGTGTGTGTGTGTGTGTGTGTGTGTCTCAAGCACACAGCAGCCAAGCAGCAGCCGAGAGACGGACAGACAACAGAGAGAGAACGGCACATAACGAGAAATGCGCACGGCAACATGTGCAACCAACACGGGAACTGTTAAGAGATGAAAACGAGAAAGGAATACGCCTCGCGCCTTTACAGACCCGACCACAACGGAGGGGGGGGGTGAGGGACCAGGTAGCCGGAGCGAGCGAGCAGAGAACAGCATCAACGAGGATATGCACAGTAACACCTTTCTCACTGGAAGCGCACACGCACTCGTAGACGCTGGTAGTCAAGACGATGCACGCGTCTCCCGCGAGAACAGGGTGGTGGGTGGGTGGGTGGCCCTGTGCGTGTTGTCTGCCACCACCATCACCACTGCTTTCTTCTCTGACATGTTTGGTGCTTATGCACCGTCTTGACGTTATGACTTATAAAAGAGAAGCGCGGGGTGCGGAACGGCGCATCTCGCCGCTCTGCTTACGAATCCCTTCATTGCACCGCCCCCCCCCACCACCATCACCACCACCTGCAGCAGCAGCAGCAATGCGCACAGGAGGTCCTCAATGTCGTTAAGGGTAGAGAGGAGGCAGCCGTACGACGCCAAGGTCAAGGCGTCGCCGCACATCTTCAGGGTCGTCTCTCGCTCGCTGTGAACGGATGCACCGCACACAGTCGATGACCTAAAGTGCGGGGCAGTAAAAGGGGAAGAGAGCACGGCTCAAAAACGGAATAGGGGTGGCGAGGCGAGGCGAGGCGGTGCGGCGACGCGGCCCTCCTCCGCCCCAAGCAAACACCCCTCAACACAAAAGGGAAACAAAGTGGAGAGGCGCGCACACGAACAAGAGGCACGACGACGTCAGCGGTGCTCATGTCGCAATAGCGAGGATGCGTCGTGCGCCGCTATTTGTATATAAATATATATATATATATATTTACACACACGTATGTGTGGGTGTATATCTAAAAGGGTGCTCCCTCCCTCGGTCTGTCTGCGTGTCGGTCCATGGGTTCGCTGGGCACCTATGGCCGCAAGATATGAGTGTTCAGAGAAAGCGCGCGCACGCAGAGCTGCTGTACATCGCGTTATGCGCGCGTGACAGAGGCCGCCATATACGGAAGCCACTTCACGCCGCCATCCCCCACCCAACGCACCTGTGTTGATTAGCGAGGTCGGCGTATCGAGTCCGTCTAGCCGACTGCCTCACCCCTCCCTCTCTCTCGCCATTCCGGCTTGCGTCGGCTCGCTTGCGCTTCCCAACGACACCCGTTCATCGTTGTGAAGAAGACAGAGAGATGGAGCGAGCGAACACGGGGGAGACACAGCGGAGGAGGGGTGGGGGGACGCCTCCCCCCTTCCGCGCATGCGCGCCAGCCCGATCGTTGGATGGAGGGGGCCGATGGCGGCGGGGAGGACGGCACAGGACAACCGCAGAGAAAAAGAGTAGCCCTGGGTGCCGGTTGCTACTGCACTGCAGAAAACGAGAGGCTCTGAGAGATGCGAGCGGGATACAAAGTACTGCGAAGCGCAGACGAAGAACACGCTCAGAGCGGAAAAACGACATCGGAACAGCCACGACGAGACGACAACAAGAGCTGTCGCGGAGAAGGGCGGAGGTCGGCGACACGGCGAGGCTCGCGACGGCAGCAGCAAGCCGGCACCCCGCATAAGCGCACAAGCGCATGCGCAGGCGGGGCTCAGCAAAAAAAAAATAAGGAGGAGGGTCGTACGGTAAGAACAGCCGCAGCAAGGGCCCCGACAGTGCGCGGGCCCGAGGCGCCGACGCAAGCAGCGACAGAGACAAGGAGAGCAAGAGAAGCGCCACATCCTCCACCAGCGCTTTCACTGACACCGAGGGGGGAGGGGGGCGGCGGTCAGCGGTACAGAGAGTCGCTGCTGTTGCTTGTGCGACGTCACAGAGGGGAGCTTGAAGCACGAGTGAGCGGGGACGGTCCGAGCTGGAGCTCAGACGGCTAGAGAACAGGGCAAGAAGCTTGGAAGTACCATTTTGCGCCTGTGTGTGCGTGTGTGCCTCATGCCCGCCACAAGCGCCAGCCCTGTGTCCCCTCAGTAGTGGTGAGAAATCAGCTCCTCTTGCAGCTCACAGGCGGCGCTGGATGCCGACGTCGCAGCACTGTCGCGCGCAAGCGCGCGATACACGGAAGAGAGCTCCCGCAAGGTGCTGCTGCTGTGCTCGTGGGTGGTAAAGACAATGCTGCTCGACAAGAATGCTCGCACCACCGTGACACCCCAGCCGCGGAACAGCGCCCCCACTCCTCCACTGCGGTACAAGCTAGCAAGCGTCCTCGTAAAGCCTTGCTGTCGCGCTGTCGGACAGACCTGCATTTTCGTCTTGGCCACGTCAGCCGGATAAGCGATGCTCCAGTAGCAGCAGCCACTGATCCCGCCGGCTAGCATGGGGTGCCAAATCGGTGCAGCTTCGCCATCGCGCAGCGATGGGGGAAGCCTCTGCGCCAGCCACTCCCGGCACTGCCCATAGGACACAAAATATGCCATGTTGCCCAGTACAGCACGCGTCAAAGTGCCGGTCCCCCCGGTGTAGAGACCACGCACACCGTGCGTCGCCACCAGGTGACGAGCGAGGCCGCGCACCGTCGTATGGCGCCGCCTCCAGAGCGGCCTGGCGCTCTCCATCTGCATGTTGCACTTCAGCATTTCGACCGGCGTCAAGATGAGCGACACGGCGAGGCCCGCGCACGCTGAGGCTTTCCAGTGCGCCGGCGAGTTCCACACAGACGCATGTGGCTGCTGCTGAGGCTGCTCATGTTTGCTGTGCATGTGCTGATGCCGATGGGATCGTGCCTTGTGATCACCCCAAGACCCCGACAACCTTACCCGCTCTTGCTCCTGGCGTTGCAGCTGCTCCTTGCGCAGAAAGTGTTGCAGAGATACGTTGTAGACCGAGAAGACAACGGCGGCCTCGGCGCCCTGGGCTGCTAGCGGCACACTCAGACCGCAGTAAAATGATCGAACACCGCCGCGTTGATAGAGCTGGGAGGCGCACTGCCAGTACGTCACCGGTGCGGCAGTGCTTAGGCTGGCCGCTGCCGTAACTCCCGTGGGACTGTAGCGGTGGGGCACCGTTGCGCACCTGCTCACTTGCATGCGTGTCTTTACGGTATCGAGCGGGTAGTCGAAGAGGACGCCGGTCATACCCGCCACGGTGCCCGCGGTCAGGTGGATGATAGCGTCCGTCATGTGCAGACTTGAGCAGCACCACGCCTCGTCACGGTTTTCTTCTATGCCCTTCCGTAGTGCTTGTCTTACGCAACCCACCGCTTGCTTAGATATAGTGGTGCGCAGCGAGCGCACATGTACTCGTGCAGTCAGTGCTCGCTGGCTAGCTACGCATCGATATCGGTGTGGAAGGCGAGAGCAGCGCAATCAGCCCTGTGCCCGCGCGGAGTAACACCAAGACACACACGCACGCCGCACACCCTCGGCAGAGAGATCGTCGTTGACGTGGTCGTGAACCTACGTCGGGCCGCGGAGGACAGTGGCACGCAGACCTTTGATATAGTCCGTCAGTGTGCCCCGTGATGGATGGCGCGGGGAAAGAGAGGTGGAGTGAGAGACGTCAATGCTTATCTTCCATGTGAGGGTAGGCAAAAGAGCTGAGCAGCAGCAGATGTCCGGGAAAGCCGACACGGCGGCAGGATGGTGACTACGGACACCAGCGCCGAGCAGAACTGCCACCGGCCATACAAGCGCGTACGCGCGTGCAGAGAGGCGGAGGGAGGGGCACGGCGAGTTCGCGCGCGTGCGGCAGGCACAGGTAAGCATAGAGGAGAGAATTAGGCAGGGTTGGAAAAGGGCTGGGGATGTGGATGGGGGGACGCCTTGTGCGCCATTGCAGCGAGCAACACTGCAAACAGAACAAGGGGTAGGATGGCGAGGCACGGAGCTGGGCACCGCACTGGCACACTCCCGTCCCGCAGCCCCGACCCGTCCACCCTCGCTTCACCTACATCGCCTCTTCGGGCCGTCTTAGATGCTGCAAGTGCGTGGGTGTCCGCTGCTTTCCTCCGACTTCTCGCACGATCCCATCACCACACCAGTTCGTCCCCCACGTTTTCACAGTTTCTTTGGGGGGGGGGGGGGTCGCGTGCGTTCTGCGACGCGCCAGGCGCTTTGCATGATCCCTTATTAGCAAGTCAGCCAACTCCAGCGGAACGGATCAGCCGAGCCGCATGCGCACTCCACACGCGTGACGGCGCAACATCTCAGTAGCAAAAAACTCGTCATTCTCTCCCTGCACTCGTCTGCGGGCAGTCGATGTGACGTGCCACCGCCGCACACACGCACACATCCTACGCGTGCGATCGTCTACGCTTTCGTGGCGCACCCCCGTTTCCATGAGCATCGTCGCCGTCCCCCTCGCTCCACTCGCTGGAGTTGATGCGGACACTGCCACTATCCAGCGTGCCCGCGGAGCACTCCTCTTCGACGCCGTCGTCGACGGACCACCGCGCATCATCTTCACGGAAGAGCGCATAGCACTCCTGCTGCGCGCCGGTGATGAAGTCGAGCAGATCGGTATACGCCCCCACCTGCTCATCCGTGGCGACGGTCTCACAGTCTTCAAAGGAGCTCGCAGCGTACAGGTGCGGCTGGTGCCTCAGCTTTTCCTTATGCGCGCCGGCATCGTAGCGGAGCAGTGTCCTTGGTGGATAAAGATGCACCACCTGCAGCAGTGCATGCTCCATCGGTGCCGCCAGGGGAGGAAGGGTCGGAGGACCCCTCCGTATAATTCCCTGAAAGATCGAGCAAGAGATTCGGGAAGGATAGGGCGAAGGGGTTGCCGTGGTCAGCTAACCACTTTGCTGCAGACAAGGGCAACGTGCACAGACGATCAAAAGCTTGCAAGAATACACGTCGACGTGCACCTGTGTGCGAAGGTGCGTGGGCGTGGATCGTCGGTGGTGGCTCGTGTATGTGTGGGTGTGGGTGTGGGTGTCGGGGGAGAGGGACGTACGGAAGCAGCGTGTGTAAGTGGGACACGATGGTGGCAGAACGCAAGAAACGCAAAACCTCGTCACGAGATGACGCGCTGTACGCTCCTCTTGCAGGGAGGGGGGACGGTGGGTGGCGAGTCCTAACTGACGTGCACACACACAGAGGCAGAACAGCGCATCCCGTGCACACGCTCGAGCACCTGCATTGGGAGCGCGCGCCCATCATGGCTAGCACATGAGAGAAGATGCACTAAGCACGGCGAAAGACAACGAAGAAAGACGAAGAGCGCAGCGCCCGGGGGGAAAGGCAAGTGAGCTTGACACCGGCTGCTCTCACCTTGCCATCGAGGCATTGCCGGCAAGAGCACTCCCCCTGTGTCACCTCCTGCTCTCTCGGTACATGGCACACGCGCGTTACTGAAAAACGCCGTTGAGTATCCGACTCTGTGCGACTCCCCTCCCACCCACCCCCTCTCTCTCGCGAGGTCTCTTGAGCAAACGAAACATCGCCGCATTCTTGCCTTTCCACCTCCCCCTCCGCTGTGTTCACAGGACGGGAAGCGGGTCTGTGCGCCAGACGGCGGAGTTTTACGGCGCGGGCCGCGGGCGGGCAGAGGGAACGGGAAGCGAGCCAAGCCAAAGGAAACACTTAGTGGGAGAGACAAGACAGAAAATAAAACGACGACGGAACACACACGAGCAAAACAGGACGAAGAAGAGGACGGGGGGCGGGGGTGCACCGGCGCCGATGCGGCACCACAAGGGGGTGGGAGGGTGGTGGTGGAGGATGGAGGCCCTCTTCTACATGGTGGACAGCACACACACACACACGTCATCATCATCCTCCACCAGTGCTTGCTCACACATTCACGCACACACGAGCGAGAGAGAGGAGGGGGGAGGGGGGGCACACGCGCCCGCGCACACTCCCAAGGCATAACAGAGAAACGGAAAAAAAACGAAGATCAGTTTACGGAAAGGTGACGCACGCCGCACATACAGGCGGGAGGGGGGGGGGGCAGACGCGGAGCAGAGACAAGCTCTGACTTTCCGGTGAGAGCATCAGACACGGCCGCACACCAACCTACGTTCCTTACGCGGCTCTTTAGGCCGTTATGCTGGTAGGCGTGTGTGTGCGTGTGCGTGTGTGTGTGGTATGGCTCTCGCGCGTCCCCCTCCTTCGTGCTCGCGCCTACATGATCACGCAGCCCCCACCCTGGTGACGACGCTTGTACTTGGTAATCCAGTGCATCTGTATCTGATTGATGGCACCCTTGCGCTTCTCGCGGA
Organism: Leishmania mexicana MHOM/GT/2001/U1103; assembly: GCF_000234665.1. Taxonomy (NCBI): domain Eukaryota; phylum Euglenozoa; class Kinetoplastea; order Trypanosomatida; family Trypanosomatidae; genus Leishmania; species Leishmania mexicana. The sequence goes on from NC_018320.1 coordinate 77,308, forward strand.
TCAGTGCGATGGCGTCTAGTGCAGATACGTTGCCGTACTCCACCAGCGCCAGCGCCACCAAGATTGGCGCGCGGCCCAGGCCCGCCACGCAGTGCACGCCGATAGTTGGCGGAGGCACGGATGGGTTCTCCTGCTGACGCGCAAGCTCCATGTCGAGCAACTTTAGCCAGCTGTCAAGGACCGCGCGCGTCGGCGGCGCGCCGTCGTCGAATGGCCAGCTGTGGACCTCAATGCCCCTGCTCTTGACGAGCGTGGCGTCGTAGGTTGGGCCGCATACCCGCACCAAGTGCCGCACGCCGCGGTGCTGCAGCTCCTTGATGTATGTCGGGAGGTTGCTCGGGGACGGCGCGTCGAGGATGAGAAAGTGAAATAGCACCTTCGACGGCTTCTGCGGGTCGCAGCAGTCGATCAGCGTAGCGTTCACCTCCATGGTTGCAACGTCCTCCGGGGCGTGTGTTCGAGAAAGAGAGAGGAGGAGGAGATGAAAGCCTGAAGCGGGGATGGGAAAGGATGACGCGGGTGTGTGGGAAAAAATGCGCAGCGGGGCAAGCGCACTACAATCCAGCGGAGAACGACGACGAGAAGTGCGCGGATGGCAACACATACAACACAAGAGCACAGAGGTTTCAGCACACACACACAGGCCAGGTAAAGGTAAAGCGTACACCGGTGCGGCTCTGCGTACCTAAAGGCGGATCGAGCAACAGGAACAGAAGAAAACAGGCGAGGGAGAGGGAGGGAGGGGGGGCGTGTGAGCTGCTGCAGACGGGCACAATCGACAACGCAGGGCGTCTGTGTGCGCGAGCGCGGAGGGCGAGGAAAACGAGCGAAGAAATAACGAAGGGGGACACAGTTTACTCGCCACTGTATATATATATATATACTTGCGTGCGTGCGTGTCTTTCTCTGCCGCTCAGCGATGAACGCCTTCACCAATGTGGGCACGCGTGCAAGTCTGTGTCGCCTTCCTGGCGAGCGCGGTTACGCTGCCGTGCCCCTTTTTCTGTGTCTCTGCCTGACGGCACGGTGTTCACATATCACCACGCAAACAACAACAGCGGCAACGATCGAAGCCGGTCGACAAGGCCACGCACGTACACACAGTCTCGCGCACAGACACTCGCATGCACACACCCTCGCGCGCCCGTCCCTTTGCAGGAATGGTCGATGCCAGACAAGAAGAGCGAGGCCACGGGACGCACGCTCAGAGACAAAGGGAGAGAGGGACAGTCGGAAACCCCATATGCAGGCCTACAGAATATGCGTGATACCATGCCCGACGAGGGCTTGCGGTGCTTGACAGCGGCAGGCAGGCAGGCAACGTTCTGCGTCTCTCAGGTCGGGACTCTTTTTCGTTAAGTTACTCTTACCACCCTTCGCACTTGCATCAACTACAAGGGACTGGCTGCCGGCGTTCGTGCGAGTGTACACAACTTGGCGCGTACAGTGCACGGTGCGCTCATGCCCAGCGAAGCGAAGGAGAAAGCTTCGCGCACGGAACGACGTGGGGTAAAAGCAAGAAGTGATGGGACACAGAGGAGCCAAAACAAAGGGATGCTCGGCTCCGCTATGTATTTTTGATCGATGTCAATGGATGCGCACGCGCACGTGTGTATGGGCGTGAGCTGGTGGGTATGCGCACAATGGCGTAGGCGTACCTACGCGCGTGATGCGGGGTCAAAGCGCAAGAGAGAGAGATGGGAGGGTGGTGCAGGCGAAACGCTCACTGTATGTTGAAGACGGAGGAAGTCAAAGCTTCAAGGCGGAAAGATGGCGGACTCCGGCGAGGCGACGGTGCCGCACGTGACAACGGTGACGTCGATAAGCACGCATGTTCGCATTGATGACGCGTACGTGGATGCGTGTGTCCGCGCCCATGTCCAGAAGTTGGAACGCGGACAAGAGCAGTCCGGAGTCGGCGAGAGAGAGAAAGGGGGGAAGAGGAGGGCATGTTTGAGGCGGTGGTGCCCGTAGCAGCACCAGTCGCGTCGATACTTGCGTGCGAAGAAAAATTAATAAGAAGAACGATGGAGGGAGCAGATAGCCTGACGCGGACGCCCGCGCAAGTCGGCTTCCGCACCCTCCTCTGTTTCGGACTCCACCATCTCCAACAACGCGGCTTCGATATATGCAGCATGCCTACCCACCCACCCACCCACCCGTCCCCCCATCAGCATCAACGAGGAGGAGCCCCACAGAAACAAACGAAGCCCCCCTCCCCCAGCAGTGTGCGCTGTGGATGCTCGGATAGCGCTGCTGCCCTTCCGGTGTGCTGAAAAATAACAAATTTTTTTTTCTTGTTCCCCCATCTCCATCCGAATTACGCTTACAATGCCTCCTCTTCGTGTTATCATCGAAACACTGCCAAGCGCCTGTGCACCTGCCATCTCCCCCTCCGCCTCTCCCCCGCCGCTTTCGCGCTGCACGAACAGCCGGCGGCAAAGACCCGCGGAAGAGGTGTGCCATCTACAGAGTGCGCGCCGCTGCTTCAGCGCGTCCCTCCTCGTCGCTCCGCTGCGGCCGCTCGGCTTCCTCCTCACGGCACCGCTTTCGCCCTGACCACCACTGCGCAACGCTGGTGCGCAGCTGGCCGTACCATGCAGCCGCCTGCGTACGCACTGCGGCGAGTGTGGCTGCGCCGAGGGGCGGTGCCTCAACCGGAATCGGCGAGGCTGATGCCGTGCGATTTGCGGCCACCCGCCGCAGCAGCGCCTCGTCACGCTCTAGAGAAAACTCGAGCGGTTCATCGCGGAGGTCGGTTGTCGGCGCGCCAGTCACCGCATCGTCCTCGTCAAGGTTCTTCACGAGAAAGCCGCCACGGTGGGCAGCCAGAAGTCGGTAGCCACGGCGCCTGTAATACCCACGGACGCCTACGCCGCTGATGACGGCGATTTGGCTATACCCTTCCTCCCTGGCGATCGCCTCGGCTCGCTGCAGAAGGCGCTGGCCAATCCCGCTGTGCTGGGCTGCCGGTGTATGCGAGCGACCCACCTCCTCCGCGAAGGTAGGGAGGAGATTACCGTAGACGTGCAGCTCGCGAATCAGTGCGCACGGCAGGAGCTCCGCGAACGGTGTCTCCCAGTTCCGGATGTTTAGTCGCAGGCGCAGGAAGCCTAAGATCGTCGCGGCGTCCGTCGGCATCTCGACCGATAGAAACACCTCCGTCCCTTCGCTTGCCTCGTAGCGCCGCTCCTGCAGGGTGGCCGACCTCAGCTTCTCCGTGACTGTCTTGTCACCCTTGATTTCACGGCACCGAATACAGCGACATCGCTCCCCGCGCTCTCGCAGCTTGTGGGCGAGCACTTGGCGCAGGTTCGCCACCTCGACGCCAGCAAGGACGTAGTCCACAGGGATGTCACGGATGACGCGGTTGATGCGGATCCACGGGTGCACGCGCGCCTTCGCGTAGAGCAGAACGTCGATCAAGTTCTCCAGGCCGTAGGGCGTGTACTTGCCGTCCTTGTACCACTGCTCAATCACGGAGAACGGCGTTGTTTGGCATGGGTAGATCTTCCACTGGTCCGCCTGGAGGTACGGGGAGTCGAGTACGTCATCGAACATGGCCTTGTCGACGGCGGGGCTGGCCCCGGGCAGGTCCGGCATGAGATGGATGTCCACCTTGAAGCAGCTGTCCTTCAGCAGCTTGATGGCATTGGCGGTGTCCTCGCGGGTGGACTGGCGATTTACAAGGGTAAGGATACCGTCGTCCGTGTGCTGCACGCCGAGCTGCACGCGAGTGCAGCCGAACCGACGCAGCTCCACGAGCATCTCTGGGTTGGTGGTGTCTGGCCGCGTCTCCAGTGTCACTCCAATGATCTTGCAGTGTGCGGACTCATTCAGCAGCTGCTCCTGGAGCAGGTCCAGCGGTGGCCGTCGCGGAGCGTGCGGGGGATCAAACATGGTGTTGGCCGCGTAGAAGAGGTCGCGGATGAAGCGCTCACGATACGGGCGCGGGTAGCTTTCCCACGTGCCGCCCAGCACCAGCAGCTCGACTTTATCGGCGGGGTGGCCGATCGCCACGAGAGAGCGGACGCGCTCTTCAAACTGGCGGTACGGGTCGAATTCGAGGCGATTCGCCCGCCGCACGCCAGGCTCGTTCAGCAAGTAGCTGCGTGGCTGACCCGGCTCGTTGGGGCAGTAATAGCAGTTCCACTGGCAGCTGAAGTTCTGCCCGTCCGGGTAAGCGGAGGTGAACACAGTAACGACCAGCACGCCGGACTGACTACGCGGAGCCTTGAACACGAGGTAGCGCTCCAGCACTGGACACACCACGGACGTCTTCAGGCTGGGGGACGGCAAAGTCCCAGACGCGGACGGGGTCAGCGGTGACACGCCGTCCTCCATGTCCGGGAGAACAGCGCCACCACCACCACCAGCAGCAGCAGCAGCAGTGAGTGCACCAGAAGAGTCACAGCTCTCATGGTGCGGCTGTGCGAGTGTGTTGACGCTATTCGCCGCTGCCATAGACTCGCGCACCAGGTGCTTGTACCCCGCGAGTAGCAGTGACTTCTTGAACACGCGACGGTACTTCTTTTGAAGTTTACGCTGCGCCTTCTCGATGTCTGTGTTGCACTGCGGCGCAGTCTCTACGATGTCGCGCACAAATCGCGACGCCTCCTCCACATCCGCGCTGGAGAAGTCGTTTGGATCCGACTCCTGCAGAAGCCGCTCCAGCGTCGGCAGATTAGCCAACTTGTGCTCGATTCGGTTCCGGTCCACATGCGTCCGCATCCCCGACGGCGCCTCGCCATCCGTGTCGCTATCGGAGGACATGACGGGCACACCACAAGAGCAAGACGACGACGACGTAACGGAGAGCTAAACAGGTGCAAGTGGGGGCAGTCTCTCCACCGATGGGTGCGCCAGCAATGCCGAACGATGATCCTTTTCACTGCATCTAGAACGGCTTATCCGTCCACAGATTGTTCCTCCAAAAGACGCACAGCCTGCGGATGTGACGAGCTCCGGTGGGAGATGCTGCGGTGCTCGTGATGCACGCCTCATCCGTGACACGCGCGTGACGCAGTGGGAGACTCAAAGGTAAACAGATAAAAGCGGGTGAAGTAAGTGAGGGGATGTGCGCAACACGACTGCACGCACGTGTGACGACGCACCGGGAGTGCCGCCTGGCAGCGATGGCAGACGAGGAGGAGGGTGCCACGCTTACCAGAAAAGAAAGCCAACGCTTCCGCACAGAAATCCAGTGCGCCGACACGCGCGTCGCCACGGAGACCCATGACCCAACCAGCAGCCATCAGCGTACCTTGCCGTTGGCTCGCATGTCGGTGTTTGTGGGTCGTGGGAGGAGAGCGTGGGCTCTGCACAACTGCCCATCGAAGCGCAGCGAGTTCGTGCTGCGTGATGAGAGAAGGCAACGAGGAGAGACGACGCCAAGTGCCGACACCTCGCGAGCTACACCCCCTACTCCATGCCTGATGCGGGTGCCCACTACGTGCGAGACGCCTTCATGTGTGCAACAGGCAACGAACCCTGTCCTGGGAACACCCCGCCGCGGAGGTGGCACGCGAGACATCGAGAGAGCCCTCCGTCTCTCGGTGCCTCCTTGCATGGGTTTGCATACCTGCGAGCTCTTTTGAAAACACCCACACTTACCAGTTGACGAAAACACGCTCACAACCGTTGCCCTAGAAACACCCGCACGCACGGACTAGAGGATCTCTCCCGTCAAGCAACTCAACGGCATAAGAGGTGTTTGTTTTCCATTTCCCTGTGCTGCATCGCGTCCATCCAGCTGCCATGGCGGCACGGCGCCAGCGCCACTCGGCCCCACCCACACACACACACACACATACACACCAGCAGTAGGCAGTGTGAGCACCGGGGGGATACGCTCGAGGCGCATGGGCATCTTGCACACCACATATCAACGGTACAAACGTGCTCACGCGGTCGCAGGTCGCCCCGACGCACAACGCCATCCAGGGCCTGACCGCGGACAGCAGCAGCGATACATCGCACTGACCTCCCCTCCCTCCCTCCCTACGCCGTCGACACTCCACCCTGCAACCAAGAGAAGTGGTTCGGCATTGGCAGGGATAGGAGAGGAGGAGGGGCTGGCCTCTCCGCACACAGAGTGGGTGTGCTGAACACTGTGATATCGCGCCATTAGGCATCCCCCTCCTCCCCCTCTCCCTCGTCATCATCAGGGACGCCGCCTTGGGGCGGCACGCACTCACAGGCACATGCACGAGGAAGAGCCTACACTGAAAGCGATGGTAACGTGAGCCACCACGGAAGCCAACGTCAGCGCCGGCACAGACATGAGCAGAGCCGCGCGCGCGCGAACAACAAAGAAAAGTGTTAGTTGGGCTGCAGAAGACACCAAAGACGTGAGGGTCAGAGTGAAACGTGGAAGGAGAAGCGGCAGGGATGTGTGTGCAAAGGGGAAGGGGGGGACAGCCCAGGCAATGCCGCTGATCCGCCACCGTCTCTCTTCCCTTCGCGATCGCCGCTCGCGCAGCCACCCTCCAGACTCTACAGGGACACCCTTTCCATCACTCCCTCCGCGTCTCCCGCCATCCCTCCACATAAGCAGTTGGAAACGGTGCCGCAGGGCACCCACAGAGGGGGGGGCACATGCCATCTCGTCTCTCCAGCGTGTTTCACATGATGGCGCAGTTGGTGCAGACAAGAGAGCGATCACTCGCCTGGTGATGGCGCGGCCTGTATCGCATCAGCCAGTTCAACTGTACCTGGTTGATGGCACCCTTCCGCCGCTCTCGAACATAGCCCACGGCGTCCAGCGGAGCCATGTTGCCGTACTCCACCAGTGCCAACGCAACCAAGATCGGTGCCCGTCCCAGACCCGCCACGCAATGGACCGCGATAGTCTCCGGCGGCGTCTTGCCGACCTCCTGAGATAGCAGGTCGAGCCAACTGTCAATCACCGCCCGCGTTGGCGGTGCTCCGTCGTCGAAGGTCCATCCATGCACCTGTATGCCGTTCTTTTCCACCAGCTCGGCGTTGTAGGTGGGGCCGCAGGCGCGGACGAGGTGGTGCACATTTTGCCGCTGCAGAAGCTTCACGTAGGTGGGCAAGCTGCTCGGGCTCGGTGCGTCGAGGATGAGGAAGCGGAAAATGACCTCGTCAGTGCCGTTGCGCTTGCAGTCGACAATGGTGCCGTTGATGTCCATCTTTCCGGCACGAAGGACGGAGAGACAGAGACTGAGAGAGTGAGTGTGAGTGAGCAGCAACCGAACAGAAATTATTACAGACGTCCACGATGACCAACGGTCTGGGGGCTGATGAGCAACAGGGAGGGGGAAGGCTGAAGGTTGTGTTAGGATGTGGCTGTGGCCCTCCAACGGATTCACGGGACAGAGAACGCGATATGGAGAGGCGCAGGAGAGCACATGCAAGCACGCGGGTCCGCACAAGAAATAGGAGAGCAACTCACCTTGCGCGCGCGTGTGTGTGTGTGTCGGAGGGGGGGGGTCGCTGTGGAAAGTGTGGAGAGAGAGAGGCGCTCCGTGTGTTGCCGCAATCGTGGTCCACGGCAGTGTCTGAGCGACCTGCTAAGAAGCAAGGAGATGGTTCTCGTCGCAGAGGCGAAGGAGGCACTGCAGAGCACGTCGTGCGCATGCCAACACAAGCACATAACCAAGAGCAGAGAGCAAGATGAGGAGACGGTGAGACTAACGCAAAACGCAGAGCGGAGGACGCCATGCGCGCCGGATGTGTCGGTGCTGACCTGTGGCTCGAGTATGCGGCATGAGGGAGAAGGCGAGAAGATCTACAAGACGCCAAGGTCGCGGACTTGCGGCGGTGCCCCGCAAGAGGTGCCGGTCGTCCGTCTGGAAACACAGAGAGAGGCACGCATACACACCCAGACACAGGCATGTCGCTGTGGACTTCTACAGCGACCTGCAGCACACGAGCGTACAGGCCTACCCAGCGAAGGAGTGACGACGTCCGTCGTGCTTTCTTTTGCATGCCTGCTGCCTCTCTCCCCCCCAGGTCTCCCGCCTTGCAATATAAATAGGCGCTGCATGGGCGCATGCATCCTATTGTGGTAGCGGGCCTCTCCGATCGTGGCTAGGTGGCTGACTGCACGCAGAAGCATGAGGAGTTCAACGAGTCCCTCCCCTAAAGTCAAACAGCTAACGGGCGAGGGGGAGGGGGGCATGAAGATATATGTGAGAGAAAGAAAACCGTCGTGGACGCTGGAGAGAGCGGGGAGGGCGGACGAGGCCCCATAAGCGAGGAGGAAGGGCTCAACGAAACAAGGCGCAAAACACACACACACGCACAGACAGAGACCGATAAATAGAGCACGCACGTGTGTGAATGGGGAGGTGTGGCGGTGTTGGGGGAGGCAGGAGACGTGCGTGCACACGAAGTCGTCGGCCACTGCATCATTATTAAACACGCACCACACGCGCTCTCGCCCGCGGTGTATTGCATCCACCGGTCGACATACCCCCCTTACCGTGTACATCCTAATCCGAACAGGCGCTTTTCCAGAGACAGGGCTGCTGCGCTCGCAGAGACGGCCCGAAGACGCCACCGTGTCGCAGCGCAGGAGTCGCAACAACCAACCGAAGAAATAAAGGAGTGCACCGTAAAGACGTGAGGCGACTGCAGTAACCAACGTCAACACGCCCGCACGCAGTCGATAAAGGGGACGTCAGCGGACGTGCATGCAAGCACAACGAGGGAGACGGAGGAAAAACAAAAACAAGCTTCGCGCAGAGAAGCCCGTGGAGACAGGACGGAAGAGTGCGGGCAAGAAACCCCTCGCCCAATCCATGCACCTGTCCACCCCCCCCAACAGGCCCTTCATCTCCTCTCGTGAGGTTTTCGTTATGCGCTTCCGCCCTCCCTCCACCCCAATGTATGCAGCCGCACGCGTGTCCTCTTCAAGACAACGTGGCCCGAGAGAGAGAAGGGGGAGGGGGGGGGGGGGCGGAAGCCAACGAGCGTGACAGGAAAATGGTGCGCTGGTACGTCGGCGGGTGGACGGTGCTCCGAGGCAACCGACACAGCGGCAGACGTGCGCACAAAACCACACACCGATAAAGGAAAAATTGCAGAGAAGGCAGCGGACGGGAAAAGGGAAAACACAAAACGTTTGGGTTAAGGAGAAGAAACGGCGAACACAACAACGGACGGTGCGTACGCGTGTCTTATAAGTGACACAAATCGTGGCGTTGGGTGGCGGCGCGACATGTGCACAGACTTGTGCACACCCATACGCAGAGAGGGGAGCCGAGCTGGGTTTTTGGGGGGGAAGCACAGTTCTACTGATCCTTCTTGCTCTCCGGGGACGACGGTGAGGGCAGTGGTGAGACAGCGCCGTACTTCTCCAAAAAACCGAGCACCGTAGCCTCGTACTCGTCCGGCTTTGTGTTGTAGAGGCCGCAGTGAAAGGCGCCCTCACACAAGTACAGCTGCTTCGGCTCCAGGGCCGTCTCGAACAAAATCTCCGAGTGGCGCATCGGCACCACAGTGTCGCTCATGCCGTGCATGAGCAGTATCGGCCTTGGCGATATCTTGGCGATACAGTGCAGGGCCTGACAGTGTTTTGACGGCTTGTTGCCGATGCGCCAGTTCAGCCAGAAGGTGGCGCACTGGCGGAACAGCCGGAACAGCTCCACGCTATACCGTTTCTGGGCAAAGTAGCCGCTGAGCACCATCACCATCTGCTGATCCAGCAGCGTCGCCGACGTGGTGATCGCGTTCTCGGCGATCACCACGTCGATGTTCTTGTCAATGGCGGCAGCCATTAACACCGAGGAGCCGCCGACACTGGTGCCCATGGCACAGATGCGCTGGTAGCCGTACTTAGACTGCATGAGGGCGCACGCCGCTACAACGTCGAAGCGTTCCTTCATGCCAAACGTAAAACCGCGCATCTTGCCGCTACTCAGGCCGTGCTCACGGAAGTCGAACAGCAAACAGCCGTAGCCGGCGTTGTGCAGGAATGGCACATGTCGCTCCCACGAGCGACGGTCGCGGCCACCGCCGTGCACGAGGACAATGCCAATCTCCCTCGCCTTCCCCGGCGGTGGCGGGACGTACCATCCGCGGAGCGTGTAGTGGTCAGTCGATGAGAACTCGACATCCTCGTAATCCAGCCCGAAGTCCGTCTTGGGGTCGTAGATCCACCCTTGCCAGTAGTCCGGGCACCCCTTCATGGTCAGTGCGCTTGCACCGGGGTGGTGGTGGTACCACGGCGGCCGAATGGCCACCTCGGACACAAAGTACGCCACTGCAACGTAGTAGAAGCACAGCGTTACTGCAATAAACTGAACCGCAAAGACAATGCCGTTGTAGAAGATGAGGAAGAGCAGCGGCAGGACCAGGCACATCAAAGTCTTAAGCATGGTGGCGGGGCTCACCTTGTCGGACTCGCGCAGATCATCGTCCAGCATCTGTTCATTCGCTTCCACGCCCTTCTGCGCCGACTGGGGCTCGCGCGCTTGTCGGCTCGCCATGATCTTGGAAAACAAAAGCCGCATGTCACTCCGTGACGCCTCCGGTGTCAGCTGAAGCGCTGTTTTGCCGTCCTTGTCCTTCAGGTCCACATCAATGTCGCCGCGAGAGAGGAGGTAGGATACCAGCACCTTGTTGTTGTTCATGCAGGCGTAGTGCAGTGAGGTGCGGCCATGCGCGTCGGGCTTCTTGATGTCGATGTTGCGCTTCATTATGAGCTTGATAATAGTTGGCAGGTCCGACACGTGCGACGCATTGCGGAGTCGCTCCATCGTGGACTTCCCCTGCCTCATCGCGAAGGGAAGCGGGTGCGGAGAATATCGCTGTATACAGGGGTGCGAGAGTGCAGGCCTGTCGCTGGAACTACGCGTGTGCGTTTGGTGTGGAGGAGGAGGGAGGGAGGGAGAGGGGTGCAGGTGTCTATGATATCTTTGCTCTCGCCATGATGACGAAAGGTGGTGACGAGACGTACGCACAGAGTGAGCGCAGGAGGGTGTGGTGTGTGAAGACAGTGATGGGGGGGGGGCACGAGCGAGAAGAAGGCTCTCAGCACGTGCATGTGCAAGGTACAGGTGCGAGTGGGCAGTAGCCGCGCGCCGCAGGCGCAGCGGGCTGTGCTTCCATATGCCCTCCTGCATGTCCCTTTTTCTCCCCGTCTCACGCCACGGTAATAGGAGACCCGCCGCTGTCACGGATGTCAGCAGCGAAGACTTGAAGCCCTGACGTCGACACCGCTGCGCACGCTTGTAGCTCTTCGTTTTATGGTGCTGTGAACAGGTGTGTGAGCACGCACGCACACACCATCATCCCCTGCTCCAAGAGACGCGTGGGGTGGTCTGTGTAGCTTGGAGGAAGAAGGCAAGAAAAGGACGCTGGCGGGAGCGCCGCGCACGGACACATTGGTGAGTGTCCGGGGCTCCAGCACCTCTCCCTCTACAGCAGAGCCGTTGTCAGATACTCAGACCCCACCCCCTCCTCCACCATGGACTCCGCAACGAGGCAAGAGACATGCGGCGGCAGAGCCGCCTCCTGGTCCCGCATGAACAGCCCCCATGCCGTCGCCAGCGCCTTCTTCTGCCGTCTCTGGTGCGCGATGGGCACGTACAGGCGCTGGCGACGCTCCGCAGTGCCGCGCTGCCGCGTCTCAAAATTGCCGTCGTGCTGCTGATCTGCCGCCACGGCAGTGAGGAACGCCGTCTCGGGGTTCTGGCCGGCCCCCGGCGGATGTGGCACTGCATCCTCCGCCCGCGTGCTGGCCCGGTAGCCAACAATGTCGAAGACGAGTCTCACAGGCGCGTGCAGGTGATCCAGTCCCAGAAGGCAATGAAGCACTACCACCCGCCGCAGCACCGCCGGCAGTGACGCCGCCGCGCATTCCTTTAGGACAGACGCCAAATCGAGATGGCGACGCAACGCGAGTAGCGCACACGCATGCGCCGCCTGAGCCATGTGTCGTCCATCAACCGTCAGCAGAGGACCGTCTGACTCCCCCGCCGCTTCGCCTGCTACAGCGGCTGTGTCGCCAGCCGCACGCATGACTGCCACACGCGCGCTGAAGGATACCAGCGCCTCTGCTTGGTCGTAGTCCAGCATCGCCACCGCCGCGACAGCCACCGTCAGCTCATTGTACGGCGAGAGAGAAAGCAAAGCTGAGTGCCGGCCTCGCCCGTGCCTCAGCGACCGAAAGAAGTGCAGAGCCAGCTCTACCCTCCCACCGCGGGCTGCCGCACACAAGCAGTAGAGGTAGTTCATGAAGCCGTCCGCCTGGCGGTGCTGCAGGTGCGTCATGAGGCGCAGTGGAACCACCCACGAAGCGTGCTTCAGTGCGACCAGCTGCAAGTCTCGTAAGATCGACGGCGAGGCATGGTCAGCCTCACCACCAGGAACGTACCGCAGCACGCGGAAGGCGTCCTGCCACGACTGCTGCTTGAGGTTGAGGAGAAGCGTTGGCAGGGTGCGCTCGTCCGGCTTTACGTCGTAACTCATTTCGAAGGCGGCAACAGTGCGCAGGGCAGAGGTCCACGTGCGCGTGATGGAGATGCTCTGCAGTCCGCTGAGGATCGCACGCTCGTGAGCGGCGGAGACACGGTACGCTGACGTTTCATGGGCGGCCTCCAGCATGGCTAGCGCGTGCAGCCAGCGAATCGACGGGGCGTCAGAGAGGTACTTGGTCACAGTATCGCTAGAGGCGTCCGAAGCGCCCAAAGATAATGGTGGCGCCACCGTGTCTGCCATGCACAGGAACAGACATTGAGCCAGCGCGTTCGGCACAGGCACGCCCAGATCGCCGAGAGCCTTCGCCAGCTGGCCAAACATGGGTAGGCGAATAAAGCGCACCTGCGGCTCGTGGCTCAGTAGCGGCGAGCACACCGACTCCACTGCAGCCTTGACGGCATAGCGCGCCTTGTCGGAAAGCACGGCAGGCGTCCTGCAACCGCGATGTGTCCTCGTGCCGCCCTGTGCCCGTAGCGATACAGAGACCCCGCGGCCAGCGGCGCTCGACGTGGCTCTGGAGTGCACGCGGTCCGCAGCGATCGTGTGCTTCGTCCCGTGGAGTGCGGCCAGCAAGGCTGACAGAAGCTGTTCCTTGCCGGTCTTAGATTGGGCATGGATGTACGGGTGGAGAGGGAAGAGCAGCGCCGCCAGTGCCCGCCAGCACGTCTCCGCAGCTGCGACGTCTTCGCATGGCGTGGGCATCGACGCGGCCTGCGAGAACAGCGATGCGGTGCCGGCAGCGGCAGACACACTGGGGTTGGCTGTGCGTGACATTGGCAGACGCGGAGACGCGGCAGACCCCGTCGTGAACTCGGCTCCAACGCCTTCACCTTCGCCCAGAGGCGTCTGCACCGGCGGTCCTCGCTCCGTTCCGCCGCTGCCTAAGCCTGCGATGCACTTCATGAGCAACAGGGCCACCTCCACAGCAGCCCCCTCACCTGCGTGGCACAGCAGTCGATCCACGACGGTCCTGTCTCGCAGGCACCGGGCGAGCAGGATGGGGTGGCTGGCAGCCACCTGGCGGATCACTTGCAGATGCGCGAATGCGTACAATGGCGGCCGACCGCTCCTTTCCGCTGAGCGAGGCTCAAACACAGAATCGACGGTACTCGCCGCACCGCTCAGCTGACGTGCACCGCCGCCAGCGCCGCGGGGGGGCGCAAAGGGGAATAGCACCGTCTTCACCGCCTTCAGCCCGTCAAAGGCGCCAGCACGTGTGTCGGCTGACGTGGCGGTGGTCGCCTCCTCCGTGTCGGTGAGTGCGAGGTGCCGCCGCTGCCAGTTGACAACGCACTGCACCACTTCTAGCACGGCACCACGGCGACGCAGCTCCGCTACAATCGCCTGCTGCTCCGACTTGAGCCCTCGCAGGGATGCCGCCGGCGCATCGGTCGAGAGGGTTGACGCGGCGTCTATTGCGTGCGGCCGGCTCAAACTGTAGGCCACGCGCACAAGTTCGGCGGTGCGACAAGCGGCGAGAGCCTCACGCGGCTTTGAGGCAAAACTCTGGACGGGTCCCGCAGCGGTTTTGGCAGGGGTGGAGGAGAGCGGCGCTGCTGCCATCGCCTGTTTTGCCGTCAGGGCATTCGGTGCCCACCCCCACAACTCTCTCACGGAAGGTGGCAGCGGCCACTCATCTCGCACCGCCTTGTGCCTGGTAGTCCGCTGTACAGATACAGGAAGCCCATCGACGACAGCAGCTGCGCGAACCCAGTCGCCGCTCTCGCACAGAAGGCGAGCCACTGCACCCCACGCGCGCGCCTTCGCTGCCGGCACACCGGCAATCGACACGGACGGTGGCCCAGATACCGTCCACGGCGAAGAAGAGGCACACGAGGAGCTCAGATGCGCCACGACTGGGGACTGCGTGCCACAGTTGGCGACGCTTCCCGGCCGCCCCGGCGAATCCTTAGCTGGCACCTGGCAGCTGTCTTCGAAGGTGCGCTGTACAAAGACGGCAATGTGCAACGGTTCCATGGTGGCACACTCATCCATCATCAGCGCCATCCACGTGTGGCGCGTCGGCTTCGATGCACGCGACCATGGCGACCGCACGAACATCGACGTTGGATAATGTTCGTTGTTGATCCTGGACAGCAGAGAGGCAGGGCCGTGTGTACTACCTTCTCTGCTGTGAGGTGGAGAGGCAGAGGCAGTTGCGCATGTGCATGTGGGCGCAGCCGAAAAAGTACGGCAAGGAATGTCGGTCCCGGCAGACCCCGTGAGGTGCGCAGGCAACGAGCCAATACGAAACACAAAGGGCAAGCGGTGATGACGAGCATGGGGTAGGGAGTAACACTTTCCTGAAGCAGAGAGCGCGCCTGATCACCGCAGGCACCATCATAGCCACCCTCCCCCCATCCCTCCATACATGCACGCACGCACGCGTGAAAAGGGGAGAGCCAAGCCGAGAATTAGGTAAAGTCTAGGAGCTATGAGACGGCAAGGGTGTAAAAAAGGCCCTAGCCAAAGCCGCGACTCACGCCGGCATACGCGCAGACGCGGGCCCTCACTTGCGTGTGCATGTGTGTGTGTGTGTATGTGTTGTGGCACAGATCGAAAGAGGCTTATTTCAGAATGGGAGCGACCGAAGTGATGTCCAGCGCTCCCCGCCTGCGCACACGCCACAGGGCAAAGCTCAGCAGCAACAGCGGAGGAAAAGCCACGAAACAAGAGCACCGCATATCGAGAGCGCACACTTTCCATCGCACATGCAGGCGCAAGCGTGCACTCGGTGGCTCAAGGCGGGAGTAGAAGGGGGCGCGGAAGGGACGCTGGCGCCTCCAGGTGTGCGCAAGGAAGCGCTCCGGCCGCCTCCACACGGGGAGGCTTAGCGCGTCTTCGTCATCCCGCGGGGGCGATTGGGAAGACGATAAGAAATTTGCGGAGTTGCCAGCGTCCAAGGTGCCGCTTGCGCCATCCTCTACTGCATCACCGTCGCCGATACAAGAAAAGGGGCGCGTTTGGCGGCAGACACCGTCGCTAAGGCGACCGGCGCTGCGCGACAGGGAGACGCCTTCTCAGAGTCAGTGTTGCAGCTTCGCACGCATCTCCTTGATGCACTCGTTCGTTTGCTCTATGCTACGCCGCAGTGGCTCGAGGCTCTCCTTCAGCGCCGCCTCGACCAGGCTGGAGATAAGGTGAGGCGTTTTGTCGTCGAAGGCACCGCCCGCCCTTTTTTCATCGGCTCCATCGTCACCGCCAGCGTCCGCCGCCATCGCGACGACCTGCGGGACACCGTCTTCAGCTTCCTCCTCGCCGCTGACGGGAATGCCGCCTTCGGTCATCTGCGCATCCACTGCGCCGCAGTCCTTGGAGCGCAGCGTCAGAGAATGTCCAATCGGGTAGAAGGACAAGTCCTGCTGCGCGATCCGCTGCTGCACGTACGCCTCCTGCCCCGTGTGCGAGCATCTGTCCTTCTTGGCGAGGTAGTGCAGGAAGAAAATGTACTGCCACATGTTGTGCTCCTCGGCGACATGTGTGCTGTACGCGCCGGGATGCACCATGTCAAACTCGTTGCGCTCGATGCCGCAAATAAAGCACTTCTTCTCCTGGTCCGCCTGGATGAGCTGCTGATGGGTGCGGTGCTGCGTGAGGCTGTCGATGATGACACCGAGGAACAGGTTCGCGCCGACCAGGCCCACGACGAGGTAGTACGCAATACGGTAGAACATCACCCAGTACGCGTAGCCGTCCTTGGAGTAGAACACAGGCCAATTGATGACATCGCCTATACCGCCACCGCTGCGCAGCGTGTCGACGTGCACGAGAAAGCACTGCGACAGCGTGTAGCAGTTGAACCCGTTCAAGCGCGCGCCCAGTGGATCGAACAGCTGCGAGAAGTTATAGTAGCTGATGTTCGCGCCAACCAACACAAACGTCAGCAGAAGGGCATACGTCAGCACGAGCAGCTGGAAATTAGCCCGCAGCGCCTCGAACAGGTTGGCCAAAACGGGGCTGTTGATGGTGATCTGCATCATCTGCAGCGCATACCAAATTCGATGCTGCGCGAAGCCCATGACACTCACGAAGAAGAAACAGAAGTGCGGAAGGAATCCAGCGTGCCAGAAGGCGTAGCACACGCTCAACAACACCCGCTCGTACCACGTCGGTATCAGGCGCTGCTTGTCACGCAGCAGCGCATCAGCCCGCCCCACGGCGATGTCGGCGTCGCTCATCTTCGTCAGCTCCGCTTCTCGTTGCGAGTACCACGCCCGCCAGCCGATCTTGTAGTTCACCACGACTGGGCCCAAGAGGGCCTGGGTCAGAAGAACACCTTGCACACACATATCAACAATCCCGAGGCCGACCAAGGCGCGGTCGATGCCTTCCGGCGTCCCGGAGGTGTACGGCGAGGTCGGCGCGCGAATGCCAATGACCATGACGAGGTTGATGATGATGACAATCAACAGCCCCAACGCGTTGATCTCGCGGAGGAAGAAGTTCAGCAGGTACGCAGCACAGAAGCGGCGCATGCGGTTGTACCAGCTCATCTCGATAATGACGCCCGCCGTCTCGTTGAAGAAGTGTTGAATGCGTTCGTTATCGCTGGTACGCACCGCCGTCTGGATCAGGGCCGTGCGGCGGAACTCGAAAAGGTTGTCCACCGCCGAGTTGAGCGTGCGGAAGTACACGCGCTCCAGACGACCGTCCCGCACAATCTCGATCTTTGCCAGCTTCGTCGACACCTGACGGTAGTACGTACTTTTGCGCAGCACCTGCCGGATGCTCTGGCCCCTCTTGTCCACTAAGTCATCCAACACCTCGGCGAAGTCCTCCGCGCCGACGCCGCCGCTGCCGCATCGCGAACGTGTGGCCGTCAAGAAGTGCATGTCGTGGCACGCTCTAAAGAATGCGTAGATGCTCACTGCCAGCGCCAGTTCGTCTTGCAGCTCCTCGCGGCTCGTTGGGTAATCATTGTGCAGGTAGTCGAGAAAGTAGCGGTGCAGGGCTGCAACGGACCCTGCAATGTCGCCTCGTGAGAGGCCACTGTACTGCTTCCGCTCTACTGGTCCGTGCCTCGCTTCGTAGCTGGCGGCACTGCGATCCATAGCCTTGGTGAGTAAGGACAGGTCCACAGTAGACACCAGCTTCGAGGCTAACCGCGAGTCGTCACGACCCTCAATCATCGCCAGCAGCGTCGACAAGGCCATTGTCTGCAGTAAGCTGCGGCAGCGACGCCGCCTCGCCTCCAAGGTGGCAGCCGGAGAGGCCCGTTCGCGCCCTCCACCAAGCACGGCCTCATGCCACGAAACCGCCGGCAGCACCACCTCCACCGCCGTGAACGCCACATCCCCGTGCGGGGAGGCGTCGAACTCCGACAGCAGCAAGGTCAAGTAGTCCGCTGCGTTGTACGCCACAAACGTGTCCTGATTCGTGGCGCACGGGCCCTGTAGCGCCTCCGCGATCGTGGAAAGTAGCTGCACCATGAAGTCCGACGTCACCTCGTTCGCCGTCTTCGGTGCCATCGATAGCAGCTCCACCAGCGCCTCCACAACGTTCACGGAGATGCTGCTCTCTGGCTGTGCGACGAGGTACGTCTGAAGCGGCGCATACTGGCCAGAGCACAGCAGCTGCAGCAGCTTCAACTCCAGGCGGCAGTTCGGCATCTGCGTCAGGTAGTGCCTCGCCTCCGACGGGCTGCTACCGCTCGAAAGCGTGTGGTGGTACGTCCGCAGCTTGTCCTTGAAGTCGAGGAAGTGGTTGCGCAGCACGAACAACAGACGATCCTTCGCGCTGCGCCGGCAGAAGGCGCGGTAGCACTCCTGCATCCCGCGGTGACCCCGCATCAGCAGCGTGCACCCCGCCAGCAGCGCAGCGCGCTGCACGTCCGCCTTGTCGCACCCGACAAACTCGCCAACAAGCGCGACCAGCGGCAGCGGCGTCTCCAGCGACGCGTCGCCAGCCCACTGCGCCAGAAACGTCTGCCGCGACTGCACGGGAGTCGTCACGGTGATGTACGGCACGTCAGACTCCTGCGCCGCAAGCGGCAGCAGCGCGCTGTCGTCGGACGGGTTGTTCGGCATCAGCACCACCAGCTGCCGGATCAGCGTCAGGATGCGCACAATGTCGGGGAGCTGCAGCGATGACATCACGGTGAAGAGAATACGCATGAACCTGGCACCGCGCGCGCCGCAGCGCAGCAGGATGCCGGCACCAGATATCAGCCGATTTTTCTCGGCCATCCGTGCGTCGTCCAGCAACACGGAGCGAAGGTAATCCATCCACTTCGTCGCCAGCACGTGAGCGCCCCCAGCTTCCTCGATGTGGCTGCTCCACGCACAGCTGTCGCCACCCTTCAAGACAACCCCCGGCGTCACTACAACGGAGCTCTCGCCGCTCACGGCAGCTGTTGCGCGATTGGGCGCCTTTGCCGCCGCCTCCCCACACGCGGCCAGGCGTGCGTACAGCCTGCCGAATGGGCCGCCACGCCACCGGGCAGTGCCGCTGAAGCCGCTGTCCGTCGCCACTCGCAGGCACTGACGCAATGCGGTGAAGTGAGCGAGCGACCACCGCGCCTCCGGAAACGGTGCAGTTGTTGCGCTGGGTAACCCCGTCGCGCTGTGGGGCGCGCCTCTCAGGATGCCATCCTCCATGTCGAAGGAAAACTGTAACACATCGCACATGGCATCCACGAGCTCGTTCACCACCACGCTAAGCTGGGAGCGGACGCGGTTCGAGAGTTGCAAAATGACGCCGCGATACCGCGCGCACACACGCTCTGTGCACGCGCACAGGGGGCCGAAGAAGAAGTCTTCGTACACGCCAGCACCAAACAGCGCCTCTTCCATCTCCTCCTCGGCCTCGTTCTTCGGCGCGCACCGCAGCGTGGCGCCTTCGCGCCGCTCCAGCTCCTCGCTCACCTCCTCGAGCGCGCATCGCCCGCCAAGCAGCTGCAGGTACCGCGCAGCGTCCATCATGCACAGTCGCACAAAGTCAGGGAAGTCGCGGTGCGCGAGCAGCGACGGGACAGCACACGCGTCGTCAAGCACAAGCGCCTGCAGCAGTTGCACATACGGGTAACGGAAGTACACCGGCACAAGCACGTCTGTCGTCACCTGCAGCAGCGCGTCCAGGCTGTTCTGCCCAAACACCTCCTGCCGCATCGCCTCCGCCTTCACGAGCTCGCTCCTGTTCGCTACAAGGTACAGCAGTCGGCACAGATCCAGGTGCGTGCGCGTGCGCCCCGTCACCGCGTAGCAGTCGTCCGACGTCAGGAGTCGCTCCCGCAGCTCGCGGCCCTGGTTGCCGCACCAGCTGCGCCGCAGCTGAATGCACCGCTCCGCCTGCTGGTCCGACACAATCGCGCGCCACACCTGCTGCTGCCGCTGCGCCATCACGTGCACAGATGAGCGCTTCGCCGCCACCCAATCACTCAGAAACTCGATGGCGGTCAACATGGCATCCTCCTTGTACAGGCACTTGACGACGTCGGCGAGGATCTGCGCCGGCATTTCGGTCCTACCATCATCCTCGGTCACGAAAAGCGTCCGCAGCAGTGAGATGTAGTTGGTGTTCTGATACACCAGTGGCGCCGCGCCCACGACGGCCTCGCGCAGCTCATCGCGGATGCCGGGGCTCTGCGCCATCGTCAGCAGAACAGCAACTGCCTTAAAGACGAGCTGGCGGCTCGCCTCCTTGACAGGCACGGACACGCGCTCCAGCATGCGAATCAGCTGCAGTGGCACACCGACTTGCTGCATCATCGAGAGATTCTCGGCCATGGTCCCACACTTCGTCTTTGAGAGGAGATCATCCAGCGCATCGAGGGCGCTGTTGGCCAGCGCGATCGTGTTGGAGCGGCGGAACGACGCGTTCGCCAGCTGTTTTATCGCGATCGAGGTGCGGTTGATGGCCGCGTAGACGCCGATGCTGTCCTCCGACGTAAGTAGCTGCACACGGCTCGCCGTGGCGTAGAGCTCTTCAAGGAAGTTTGTGGCGCGGAAGAAGATGCAGATGGCCCGGCGCTGAAGCATCGAGCTGCGACTACAGTTTGCCAGTTCCATCAGTGCAGTGAACACCTCTACGATGGGCATCAGCTCCCCCCGCGCCCCGCGCTTCTCCATATTGTACACGCCATCAAGCTCGCAATCGCACGCAGCGTCCGTGCAATCGCCCGGCTCCTCATCCGCCTCGTCACCACCCCCGTCCGCAGCTCTCCATTTCTCAGTACTCCGCTGCTGCAACGCGGCGAAAAAGTTGATGTGCGCGAGCTGGCTGAAGCGCGTCGGCCGCCGCCACATCCGGAAGCAGTCCACCAGCCACAGCGCCTCCCGCACGAGGAGCACGTCGATCAGCATGTTCATCAACTGCAGCGCACAGGACTTGCAGTCTTGGACGGGCTGCATCTCCAGGTATGTTCGCTGGTCCTCACACGACAGATCCATGCACCGCACCACCAGCTGCATCAGCATCTCGTACTCGCTCAACTGGAACGCGCCAGCGTTCACAAGCGCGTCCAGAAGGTTCAGCGCCGCAAGGTACTCCGCAGCAACGCTGTCGTCGCCGCTCATCCGCGTTGCCTTCATGTACCGCACAACAAACCGCTTCGCCACCTCAAGCTCCTGCGGCATCTTGCGCATTGCCATCTGGCACGACGACGACGACACAGCAGCACTAGTAGCACCAGCAGCACCGCAGCCGCCGCCCGGCAGCGACATAACGCACCGGATGTTCTGTATCTGCTCCCGGATGTTCAGCGCACCGTCCACGTCCACCATCACCTTCGCAAAGAGCTCCAGCAGCGCGCCGTGCAGGTGCCTCGGCAGTGCCTCGCTTTGCAGTGACTCTACCAGCACGGCGCGCGGCACCCACTCAAAGATGAACGGCCGGCTCCTCGCGTGGCCATCCCCGTACGCGAGCGCAGCAAGCAGGTGGATCTGCGCCGCAAGGTACGGCACCAGCGTGTCCCTCACCTCCGGCCAGTCCTGCATCACAGCTAGCAGCCCCTCCATCGGGAAGTACGTGGTCCCGTTCACGTCCTGGGCATCAACGGCCTCCTGCAGAAGCTGGCCGAGCGGGTTGTCCTTCACGCGGTATTGCGTCGACGTGGCAAAGGAAGCCGTATCGTTAAACTCGGGCTCCGCAAAGAGCGAGTTCGGGATGCCCACCATGGCCACCTCTGGCAGTGCCCTCGCACAGGTGCTCAGCTCCGGTGCCTTCGCAGCTGGGCTGCAAGGCGGGAGAGTCGACGCTGGCGACAGTGGCGCCTGCCTCGACGCGGCTCCGATGGACGCGTCACACCCGCCTCCAGGCACGGTCTCTGCTATGGACGCCTCTCGCGTGTCGGTGAAGAGTGCAGTGCTGAGCTGGCGCAACGTATCTGCCGACTCCACGCAACTCGGCCCACCCTCCACCATCAGTCCCTTCTGTTCCTTCACTGCGGCGGCCAGTGCACTTGACGTCGCCTCCGCCCGTGGCATCTGCGCGATACGTGTTGTCTCAAGCCCTTCAGGCAGCGGCATCCGCTTCATGGGACAAAGTACTTGCTGCGCCATCTCGCGGTTCTGCGTAAAGTAGTCGAGAATCACGCGCTGCGCTTCCACCATGCCCTCGCCGCCGCAGCACGCGAATCGCCGCAGGATGAGCAAGACATCCGGATTGTGCCCACGGCTCGCCAGCATCCCCAAGAAGAATTCCAGCCGGTGCCGCGCCATCGGCAGCTCCACCAGCGCAGCGTTGTCCTTGTAGAACGCAGCAAGGCACCGCAGCGCAGACGGCACGTAGCGAGTGCACTCCATCACGAAGTCCGCGTAACTCTGCAGCGCCTCCGCATACCGTGGCCGGTTGTACAACAACACCCCCACAAGCTCGAAGCACGCGTCCACAAGGTCGCCCAGCTCGCTGTACTGCATCGGCACAAACGACGACGAGCCCCCCGATACCGCCGCAGCAGACGGAGCGCATGCCACGTCAGCACTGCCGGCAGCAGCGCCAAAACTACTCGCTGCCGCAACACTGTCAGCACCATTACTGCAACCGGCCTGTGGGTACACCATGCCCAACGACCCGAGCTTCTCCACACACACGTACGGGCACTGCAGCGACGCGCGTACAACAAGCAGCGCAAGCTCGCCAACGCCCTGCTGGAAAACTTTGCTCTGCCACTCCGGGTTCAGTACGCTGCCGCCGCTGCCAGCGCTGCCCGCATTCATCAGCGCCTCGGAAGCGTTCTCCGCGTCGGGATCCGCAGGGCGGTGGCACAGCTGCTGCAGCCGCAGCACATTCTCCCGCGCTTGCCGCACGTGGTGCGGGTTGCCCACGCCGCACGTCATTTCACGCACGTACCGCTGCAGCGGCGGCAGCAGTCTCCGGATCATGTGCAGCTCCTCCAGTGCGATCGGCTGCAGTCGCCGAATCTCCAGCCCGTCGCGCATCGACTTGAGTCCGCGCCCAAGCAGCGTCACGACTCCGTGCGTCCTCGCACCGTGCGCAAGCGACGCGATTGTCACCTCCGAGTGACGCACGTCCTCCCCCTCAGTCGCCACGGGCCCGCCAGCAACAACCCAAACCTTCTGGCTCGCGCTGTTCACGCAGCTCAGAAACACGCGCCCGCCATTGCCCAGGAACTCCTCAGTATTGGGCGATGCGCAGTGCAACTGGAACAGCGTCCCCGCAGAACGCACGTGCGGCGTCAGTGACAGCGCGTACGACGCCTGCCGTGCACCTCGCCCAAAGCCAGCGCCGCCACCCTCCGCCGGCTCTACCGCGGCAACCTCGCCGCACTGCAGGTACAGCCCCGACGCGAGGGACTTGAACCGGTAGGCGTCGCCCGCACCGCGCGCCCGCAGCGCGCCGCCCTTTCTCGCATTCGCGCCCTCGATCACAAACAAAGAGAGGCAGCTCACCTCCTCCCTCGACGCAGTGTACCACGCGACGGTGTGCTCGCTGCCCTCCGCTGCACCGCTGCCGCCCTCCATCAGGCTCGAGTCCGGCGTCTGCAGCACGCACTGCCGCTTTCCTAGGTCCGCAAGGATGTACTTGTGCTCCTCCGTGTGCAGCAGCGTCACGCAGTCGCCGCAGCGCAGCGGTGGCCCACGCCTCGAAGGAGCGCAGTCACCGTCGTACAGGTGTATCAGAAAGCCCTCGATGCTCTCCCCGACGCTCACCTCACGGAACCAGCTATCGGCCGCCTCCTCGTCCGCGTTGGGGGCCACGTTCAGGTAACGCTCCATTTCAGCCGCCTGGAGAATGATGGGGTCGCCCGCAGCGACGGGCTCGCCCTCCACGCGCAGGCGATACCGCGGCATGATGCGCCAGCGCTCGTGCACATTGGCGTCCCGCCGGCGCGTCTCAAGCAGCACGCGGAGGTTGCCCTTCATGCCCGCGGCGTAGCGCTCGGCATGGTAGCCGAGGTACTTCTGGTGTGCGTATTGGAGGAGGCGGATTGTCTGTCCGTACTTCACCACATCGCTGTCCGGCTGCCGGTTGACACTTGCCTCGACAGGGTCGCCGTGCTGCAAAAGGAAAACCGTATGCTCGTAGCGCAGCGGCGTCTCGGGGGTGTCGCACTGCAGCCCAACCGGCGCCTCCGAGGATGACGTGGCCACGACATAGCCGTCCAGTGTCTGTTTATAGAGGTTGATCAGAGAACCGTAGCGCAGCGGCTGCGCCGGCATATTCTGGCCACCATTCTCCTTGGTCGCCATGCCGGCAGAAAGGCACGCGAGAAAGCGCCTGAAGCGGGGGTGGCGCTTGCTACTGCGTCCCGGGCCTGGAAGGCGGCAACCGTATCAAGCGAGGGGCTCGACAGGCTGGCACCGTGGCAGCAGTTGTGAGGGTTCCGTGGGGAATAAATTCGTGGCGAAGAAAACGAAGAAAGGACGCCAAGTGCGCGCCGGCACCCACCCGAACGCGCAGGCGAAGCGGCAACGTGGTCAATACACACAAATTTCGGAGCCGAAACGATGGCCAGAGAGGGCCTGGGGGAGGGAGGGCCGACAGTGATGGTCGATGCGACGCAGACGACGGGTTAAAGCTAACGAGGATGGGTAAAAATGAGAGGGAGTCACTACTCCGGTAGGACTACACGAGTATACGGCTCTACACACACACAAACACGAAAAATAGATATGAAAAATTCGAAAGGAATAATAAAGCTCGCGTCTGCTCGGCACCCTCTCTCGCTCCCTCCTGCTGGCCGTGGCTCTCTGCCTGTAGAGCGGGCGCTGCGACGGGCCTACACAGTGTCACGCAGCGATGCGCGAAATATAACGGGGGAAAACGCAACAGCGCGGAACCTATGGAAGAGAACACCAACGCGCACATCGGGCGAGCCGCTGAGTCACTGCACACACACGTATGCGCAGGTGGGTGGCGGCCTTCCGTCTCGTCGCTCCGTGTCTGCCTGTAAGAGGGGAGAGAAGGAGAGGAGAGGAGGAGGGGAGAGTGGGGCACACCGCGGTCATTGAGCTGGTGAGCATAGCGACCGCCGTCGATCCGAGCTCTGGGGTGGTGTGTGCGTGTGCGTGTGCGTGTGTGTGCCCGCTGTCCACGTGTGCGCAGATCATGCACACTGCTGCATGTGAAGCACACGTAAGATATGAGGCCGAAGACGCCTCAGTCAAGCTGCAGCGCGCACAGCAGAAGGGCGGCTCGTGGACGGGAGGAGGGATGCAACGCAGTTCCCGTGTGCGAGCGTGCGCTTCGATATCGATGAGCGAGCTTCCGCCTCATGACGGAACAAGGGTGGGGCTGTCCACGGTGAGCAGGAGTGCGAGTGTGCCCTAAGCCTGGTAGGCGCGCGCACACGAACGCACCGCAGTAGACGATGCGCGCCAGCCTATGTGCAGGCAGGCCCGCCCGCCGCCGCACATCTCTCACGGCTCGCGCCGCAGCACGCGTGGCACGCACAAAAGAGGTGTGTGTTTTCCTAAGAAAAAGGCATGCGGTAATCCACTCACATGCGTGCAGCACCCGATGGCGAGTCAGAGCACAGCTGAATGCATGCACGCGCCCCCTCCCTCGTCATGTGAGAAGGGCGGCATGACGAAGCGCCGCTGTGCCCTCCACACGCGCAACACGCACACGCGCGTGTATGCATGGAGTGGGAAGAGCACTCCCAGGCACGGACCATGAAGACACCAGAGAGGGAAAAAAGAAACGTCCTCTCCCATCAGCGGGCCTTCACACAGTTTCGTCCCCGACTCTGTCCAAGGCGCAGCCGAGCAGCCCGGGCCCCTGCCAGCGCTGCGGCACCAGTACAAGCTCGGACGGATCATCTTGCAGCTCGCCTGGCTTCCGCGCCCACACCACAATCGGCGCCCCTTCGTGGGTGAATGTTTCCCTCGCCAGCGCCTGCAGGCCCTCCGCAATCAGCTCCGTCTGCGTCACCGCGCCGTATTGCAGGATCTGCATGCCGACAGAGAGGCCGGCCTCTTCCGCCGGGCTATTGGCGTCCACTTTCGCCACCACCAGACACGGCTTCAGCTGCGAGACACGCTGCACCTCTGCCATGCGCTGCGCTCGCTTCTCCGCCGCCGCCTGTCGTTGCCGGCGGGCGGCGGCGTCCTGTACCATCTGCAGCTGCGCCTCCTCGTGCGTCTGGCGGTGCAGCTCGTTGAGAAGGCTGTAGATTTTCTCGTTCAGCGCGCGCAGGTCGTTGCGTGTGGAGTCGGCCGTGTTCCGGGCCGTGCGAACCGCGTACAGGTCGCAGTCGTTTCGTGGGAACCCCTCATCGTCAAGCAAGCGGCCGCGGAGCCCAACAGGGGTCGATGCGAGATACTGAAGCGCCTCCGTCAGCTTCGCCTCGAGGGCCGCCTTCTGTGCATCCAGGCAATGCAACTCTGCGCGGATGGCCTCCTTGTCCATGTCGGTGATGGTGGAGTCGACCGCGGGGGCGCGGTAGTCCTCGATCTCGACGATGTCCTCGATGCTGCGACTGCTCATTGCCTTTCTTTTTTTTCCGCGTCACGGGATAAAGAGGGAGGCGACCTCGCCTGGCCTGCCAACGCACCAGTGTGTGTGTGTGTGTGTATGTGTGCCAGCTGTACACTCCTGCGTGCATCGCAGGTAGTGCGTCAGAGGCGGGGCACGCGATGATGACTCGTCGAATATACTCAAGCGGAGGAGGTGCAGAGCGCCGTGACAGGTGCCGCAAAAGAAGGGGAGAGTGGAGAAAAGGGCAACATGACATGCACAAGCGCACGATGAGTGCGCATCGCACCACACCTGAGCACTAGGGCATCCCCCCAGCCCCGTGGCGAGCTACCCCACGGGGGGCACAGACGTGAATGGGGGACGCTGTTCGCTCTCGCCCTTCGGCACCCCTCGCTGCTGAGTTTCCGCAGTGCCTCTCCTCGACCTCCGTCCCATCAGTATCCGCAACTCGCGTCTCCCGACTCACCGGCGTCCCGTTCCTGTGTGCCTTTGTTTCCTCTACGCGTTCCGCGTGCCCTCACACGTGGCGGCGCACACATTCTTCAGCACCGTGCCGCAGAGCAGCTTCATCCGCTGCGCCTGCTTCGCCTCCGCCTCTGATACCGCTCGGGTGTAGGGAAGGTATTGGTTGTACAGAAACACGTCCCGCACCGTGCTCAGCGTCGTCGTTTCGAAGCAGCGTAGATAGAGTGGGGAAACACTCTCTACATTGTAGCCCAGCAAGTGGAGCGCTTCGGCTAGCCCATCGCCATAGGCAGCCGCGGCCGCCATTCTGGCCTCGTGAGAAGATGGCCCGTGTACCGGAGAGAACGCGGACACCATCGAGCCGACACCACCGCTGCCCGATGTGGGCAGCAGGAGTGACGGGTGACAGTAACGGTTCGCGCTGGCCATCATGGTTGTGCTGCTGTTGCCCTCTCCCGGGTAGATGCCGTCTAGCGCCCCCTGCGCGGTCCCAGACCCACCTACACGTGATCCGCCCCCCACGACCCCGTTTACCACGCCACCGGAGGACAACGTCGCTCCTCCTGCAGTAGCGGCGCCAAACAGACCGGAGCTAGATGCGGTTGCGCCGCCGACAGCGTCGATGCCGCCTCCACTGACGCCAGCGGGATTGGCGGTGCTGCCGCAGAACAGCGTGCGGCGACACCCGCTCAGCGCCTCAAAGGACATGTCCTCCAGGTGCAGCAGCGGCAGCAGCATCAGCCGCCCACCAAGCGGGGCACCGCGGTCACCAGCAGCAGCCCCTGCAGTCACGGCTCCTCCACCAGCTCTCGCAACTACTCGACCAGCAGCTGGCAATACTCTTCGCTGCGGCGCCACATGCTCATCAATCCACTGAGCAGCCGTCTCGTCCGTCGGGATGGCAGCGACCCCCTCGCCTTCCTCTTCGCCCGCGCCTTCGATGGCGCCTACCACGGACGACGTCCGCGTGACTATCGTCATGGCAGACGCGTTGCTGCCCTTGTCGTTGCCGTCCCGCTTCTCATCCATGGATCGGCGCCGCGTGAGGAGCTGCTCCACAACTGCGGCCATCTCCTCTTGCGAGGCGACGGCAGAAGGATCGACAAAGGGGTCCATCAGCATCGTGGCCGCAGAGGGGCGCAGCTCCTTGTCCTTGGTGAGCAGGCGGCGGATGAACATGTTCATCTGCGGCGACCAGCGCTCCTTGGCCTGCAAGGTTGGCGGATCGTTGAGAGGGATGAAAAAGACGGCGCGGGCAATGTGCATGCCAAGGTACGGCGGCTGCCCCTCTGCCAACTCGATCGTGGTAATCCCCAAAGACCACATGTCGGCGCGGCTGTCGTAGTCCTTCTCCATGAGGGCCTCCGGCGCCATCCAGAGCGCCGTGCCGATGAAGGAGTTGCGCCGCGACAACGTGTGCTTGAGCTCCGTGCTAACGCCAAAGTCCGCCAGCTTCACCTGGCCGTTTTTGGTGAGCAGCAAGTTGCTGCCCTTAATATCGCGATGGATGACGTGACGCTCGTGCAGGTAGCGCAGGCCGAGCAGGGTCTGGCGGCACACGTACGCGATGAGCGGCTCCGAGAGCGGGCGGCGCAGCAGATCGTATGCCGTGTCCACGGAGCCGCCCTCGCAGTATTCCATGACGATCCACAGGACCCCCATCGAGTAGTACGTGCCATAGAAGCGTACGATGTTTGGGTGGTCGCACACCTGCAGGATCTCCACCTCCTTTACAATGGTGTCCAGGTCCTCCTTGTCCGTGTCGCTGAGCGGGACCTGCTTGATAGCAACGATGTCGTCAGTGGCGCGGTTGCGGGCCTTGAGAACGACACCAAAGTTGCCGATGCCAACGCTTTCCATAATATCGAACAGTTCCTTGGGATCATCCTCGCGCACGTGGATGCGATCGAGTGCCGATGGCTTCATCATTGTGGCATTCAATAGCTGGCGTGCGTGTGTGTCTGTGTGTGTGTATGTGTGTGGTCAGTCTTAGTAGGCGGGGGGAGGGGAGCAGAGAAAACAGAGCGAATGAACGGTGTCCAGCGGCTTCATGTATGTGCGCAGCGAGAGAGTCCGTCAGCCCACGTGTGGAGAAGGGGGGGTAGTGGGGAGGTGCAGACAGGCCTTGTCTTACCCCCTGCCCTGTTATCAACACCACCTCACACACACACACACACGCACACACAACAAGCGTCTCCCTCTCCCCCTCTGTACGACCCTGTACACACCCTCTTGCACCGGGAAGATGCGGATATGGAGTACGTCGGGTTCACCGCCTCTGAGGCAGTAACTGCGCAGAGGCGGTACCGGGATGGGTCGTGGATGGTGGCGAAGAAGGCGACGAGGTTGAGAAACAGAAGTAGATAAAGGTCGGAGCGAGAGAAAGGGGTGACAGCGATCCTGTCTCCTGTCAGGCGGCACAACGCCATGTGTGTGTGTGTGTAACGCAGCCCGTCACTGGTCGGCCCTAGCCTTCTCCCTCCGGCGAGAAGTGGTCCACGCTTTCGCTGACGAGGGCCTCGGCGCTTGTCTCTCTCCGTGCGTGGTGATGATGGTGATGGTGGTGGTTACTCGGCGCGTGCGACTCTGTGGGTGCATCGGTGTTTGATGGCTAATCATCGAGTCAGGACGGCTCGAGGACGAACGTAATGTGGGCAGAGCGCTGCAGATGACGGATGTGATACCTCAGGCTCCAGCGAGGGAACCATGTGGCAGCAATATCCGCAAGAGCGCCCCGCACCCCTCACCGGGCGTGGCAGAAGCGGAAGGACGCCGAAGAGGCACGGTGGTACGACGAAGGGTCTGGCATCCCTGTCACCTTCCACGCCGCTTCGTGTGGGGACGCCCCCCCCACGTGCGTCGCTGTCGCTGACCGGCACATCCGCTAGCATCGGTTGGCATCAGTAAGTAGAGGGGGAAGGGGCCGATGGGGATGGCTTGACAGGCTCACCACAACCCGCCTCACCTGTGTGCGACGGAGGGAGGCCGAGCCCTGTGGTGAAGGCCGTCACGGCAACGAACACAACCCCAGCCAAAACCAGTAAAGGGAGCACCACCGTACCGAAAGAAAAACGACAACAAGCGATCCGCCACCAGTGGCGCGGCTCCGGGCGACACGGCGGTGGGGACAGCAACGCAGAACAACAACGTTGCGAGAGGGGAGAAGCACGCGGAAGATGCACAAGAGAAGTGGATAGGGATAACTGAAGGAAGGGCAGGCACAACTCGCCCGTGAGCTGCTCTGTTCTTCATTGGGGGGGGGGGTCACCGCATAGAGCGGATGCACACGGGCGCGTGGGCATCGGGATGCCGCGGCACGTGCATCTTCCGCCAGCGTGCCTCACGGCCAGCGCCACCTTCTTCCCTTCCTCCTGCTCCGCTTGGTTCCTCCCTTCGCTTCCCTCTCTGCTGTGTGTTGCTTAGTCGACAGAGAGTTTTTAAGGGAGCTACGCGCTGGTGCAGGCACGCATGCGCCAACATCTCGCTCTTACACCTTATCTGCCTTGGCCCTCTTTGCGGCTTGCTCCACCCCCTCCTCCGCGAGTGGGCTGGCTGTCTCTGCGTGAGCTCCTCCCGGCTCTTCCTCTTGGCCGGGCCACGAGGCGAGCAGGTTTTCCCAGAAGGCTGGCGGCAGTGTAAAGCTGACGCACATCATTCGCTTCGTCGGCGCGACGTCCCGCACCATGAGCGTCTCCTCGATATTCTCCGGTGGGAGAGTGTAGCCGAGGTTCACCTCCACTTGCCGCACGGCGTCGGCGATGAGGTCTTCGGCGGCTGAGAAGCAGTACACGTGGAAGAGGGTGCGGCGGTCGATGGCGTTGGGATCGACGTGGGCCGGCAAGTCATTCCACCGTGCGTTCACCACCGCTGCGGTAGACGCGTTGCACCGCTTCCCGCTAGCGGGAGCATAGGTACTCGAGGGTGGCTGGAACACGTCGAGGAACTCGACTGCAATGGCTGGCAGGTTCATGGTCACGTGGCGGCGGCCGGTGCAGCGGTGTCCTGGGAACGACGCAGCTGCCGCCCTGGTAACGCTGTCAAAGAGCACCGAGTTCAGAAAGTCGCGCCCGTCCATGTTGAACACATGGAGGGAGTTGGCGGGCAGGTGGTTAAGCTCCGCGTTCACCTTCATGTACTGCGCTGCCACCGGGTTGAGGTCGTTGGCGAAAACCTGCACGCCCTTCTTTGCTGCAGGCACGGCAAACGGGCCCACGCCGGCCATAACGTCGAACAGCATGTCCCCGGGCCTCATCCGATCCACCAGCCGCGTGTGCTCAAAGCTCAGGCGCGAGTTCCAGTAGACGCGATTGTACGGCACGCGAAAGCTGCAGCCATGCTGGCGAACCGTTGCCGTCAGCAGCCGATGGATTCGTGCCTCGGCAAGGGAGTAGGTGGGCGACAATGCCTCCAGCGCAATCACCTGCCTCTCTGCCGCCGTCAGCGAGCCCTCAGCCTCAGCAGAGTCATCGAGGTCGGCACCCGCTACACTATTTCCGTCAACGCCATCCGTACGACGGCGCAGCCCAATGACGTCCATTTTGAATTCACGAAAGACGCTGCTGATCGCGTCCACCTTATTCACCACCACGCTCACTGTCTCGTTGCAGTCGAGGATGACCTGCCCAATGATGTCCGCGTACGGCAGATGCGCAGCGGAGAGGTTGACGTGGGCGATGTGCCCGACTTGCTCAAAGCCGCTGAGCGCCACGAGGTCAGCATGCTCGCGGAGGGGCAGCACCATCGAGAGCAGCTCCGACATTGTGTAAGCCTGGTAGTTGAGCTCCACCGCACGAAGGGCGAAGGTCGCCTCCACCGCACCAGTATACGACGCTCGCCTCTTGCTCGAAGGTGGCGGCGGTGCCGCAGCCGCACGAGGCAAGCCCTGCGGCTGCTCGCTGCCGTCCTCGTCCTCCGTGAGACTTACCGAGGAGGGGCCCCCGGCGAGGCGTTCATGGAGCTGCTGAAGCAGGTCAGCGGCTTTTCGGGACAGTTGACCTTCTTGCACGGCGGCCTCTAGTTGCCGGGTGACGTGAGAGGCGACAACGGCGGCACCAAGTAGAAAAACAGGCGTGCGGTGTTGGGCCGCCGAGGCGGGGTCGGGCCACAGCTCTGTAGCCTTGAGGACTGTTGGGTCCAGGAGGCACATCTTGCAGCGCCCCTCGAGGAGAGCCGGCTGAGCAGGAGTCGACGACGAGTTGCTCGTGGCAGCGGTGTCTGAGCTGTCTCGGATGTCGCCGTAGGGGGCAGCGCTGATGTTGCTGATACTGTTCCCGTTGGCGGTGCCCTCTGCAGGTGCGAGGTACTCCACGCGCACCTTCGATTCGGCGGAGTGCCCTTGACCACCTGGGACAGAGCACACCGCCACAACATCAAAGACGTTGCGCACGCTGCGCCGACGGTAGAGCTTGCCGCGCAGAATACTAAGCAGAGCACCAGACGCTGTGAGGGGCCTGTACACGAGCGCCGCAAGCTCGATCGTTGAGTTGACCTTTTCACGGTAGCTGTGCGGCGCCGACCTCGACTCCGCTGTTGAATCACTTTGCCTCGCCGACATGAGTGGCAGGACCAAGCAGAAGGCGTCCCTGTGCACGTCGGTGTTCTCGCGCGTGACACACGTGCGCGTGTGTGCTTGTCCGGATTGAAACGGCGGGCGGCGCGGAGAAGTGGCACCGCACCCAATTAGTAGAAAGACGAGGAAAAAGTCAGCGCAGAGTCAAGAGGGAGGGCAGCGACGTGCCGAGCCGAGCATGGCTACGATCATCGCCAGAGCGAGTAGAGCAGACAACGGCGTCTGCGCAAGCATGACGAGCGCGTACACAGGTCAGCACCGCAGACAGAGGGAGAGAAGGACTCTGAGACACTAGTGCAGCCGGCGTCATCCTCGACGACGCGGAATGGGGCCGTTCACCGCATCTTTCACCACCCCCACGCCACCAACCCTCTTCTTGCGTCGCCCTCCTCCGCGGTGCGTGCGCATTGCCTTGTCGCGCTTCACGATCCTCTGCGCAACTGCCGCCCCGCGGCACGTTGGCTTTCATGCTTCCCTCTCCTCCTCGTCGTCCTCCTCATCCTTTGCGATCATTGGTGCAGAAAATAGGGAAGGTGGCGATGCGTACGGGGGAGGGGGAGGGGAAGGGGACCTTACGTCGGGGATTCTATTCACCAGCCAAGACGGAGTGCGCCAGAGGCACACAAACACACACGCACACACACAGTGCTACAGGGACGCGGCAATCAATAAAGGGGTGCTCTACAAGACGAGCAGGAAGAAGTGGGGCAAAGGCGCACTGCGGCGTGGCGCGGCGTAGCGACGTCTGTCACCACCACCTGGAAAGGATACCCTCACCCCAGCTTGCCCGCAAGGGAGGACGGCAGCGGGTGAAGAGAGGGAGTATGGGCCGTGTGTGCTGTATCGCGTGTGGCGTCATCATCACCTCCTGAGCCACTGCCGCAACACGGCCCTGGTCCGCTCTCGCTCTCTCTCTCGCCAAAGCTCACCGTCCACCAATGGCACGCATCACGCGCGAGCGAATCGCGCGGCCATGGCAGCACCGCTTGCTGTAACGTAGGAGGCCGTTTGGCCGTGCACGCCAGAGTACTCACGCGAAAGGCAAGAGCCGGAGAAGACGTGAGAGCAGCAGACAAGTCGAGCTGAAGAGGACGGAGTCTGCAGCAGTCTACGAGCTCTGCGACAACCATCATGGCGGATGCGGAGCCGTGCGGCCCGGTAGGTGGGGGAGGGGGCTGTAAGAAAAACAATGATTCGGGTTACAGGGGTGAGCCGGAGACGGCAGGTTCTACGAAAGCAAGCTAGATGTAAAGTGAGCGACCGCCAACGCGCACGCACAACGAGGGCGCGAAGGTGATGTGGGACGAGAGGCCCTTGAGAGCACTCCCCATCTTGCCGAGTAGGCACACATGCAGACGCACGCGGAGGCATGATGGTCAGGGAAAACGCGGCAGCATCGGGCGGCGGGCGGACGTGAAGACATTAGACGAAACACGGGCAGAAGAAATACGCAGGCAACCCCCGAGAGCGCACACGCGCACAGCGAAGAAGAAAGACGCGGAGCTCGCCGCCCCCGCTGGCAGGCGCCCATCCCCGATTACACCCCCGTCACGCAGAAATGGGGGGGGGGGGGGGGGAACGCGCCAACGAAATGGCAAAGCGATCGAAGGAGCCGCTGAGGAGAGCAGAGACACCATCAGCAATGCTCCCTGATAAGCAGGCGCGCGTGCCTCCTCCTCCCTCCCCCTCTCCCTCTCCCCGACAAAGGAGAGACAAAGACACGGAGAACAGAGACATGCACAAGCACGGACAGACACACGCGGTGTGCACCCCTTTGGTGGTTTGCTCCAGCGCCGCTCTTCTTCACTTCCCTCTTGCGTCTGCGGGTGTGGGCGTCTTTCTTCCCCACCCACCCCCCTAGAAGGCATTCATGCGCTGCGATGGCCCGGCCTGGGCTCTGGCGGTGGCGGAGGTGAGCCGCCTTTGCTGCGGGTGCAGCACAGTACGTGTGCCAAGGGCGGAGCAGGCACGGGTCAGCACCGATGGCACCTTGCAGTTCACTGCCTTGTAGCAGGACTTGACCTTGCTGAGGGCGTATTGGGATTTCTGCCACACTTGATGACACGCGGCGCGGGTGCTGGCGGTGCTGTACATGGCCGGTATGTCAGGGTAGGTGCCGTTGACGTAGTACAAGAATTGCAACACGCGCTCCACCCCGTCTTCCAGCGTCTGCCTGCTCGGGGAGTCCATGTAGGTTTGCCGCACCACGCACCGCGCAGTCCGCTCCGCGTCACTTACGAAGCTGTCCAGGAATTCGCTCATGAAGCTCTGGCAGTGCGAGTGCAACTCCTTGTTCATCTTCAAGTACGACTCTACCGTCACATTATTCGTGGTAGCCCTGGCTGAGTTGACACTGCCGTTGCGCAAGCCCGGAACCGGTGCCGCCACGGAAAGGTTCGACAACGCCGTCGCGGCACATGATGCTCCGTTGCATTGGGTGGGGCTGCCGCGCCGCGCCGAGGCGCCACCCCTGCGGCCCTCCCTCAAGTCACCAATGCTCGCCTTGTGCGCCGTGCCATCGTCGGTGGCGAGTAGCGACCAACTGTGCGGCACGCTGTCCTGTGCCTGGGCAGAGCGGCTGCGTGGTGCGCTGCTGGAGAAGCGCGGGGTCATGAGACGACGCGGCGTGGCCATCTCCCGCATCTGCGAGCTGTCATAGCGTTGAAAGGAAGACGACGCCCACCGTGCGGAGACGGGGCGGGCGGCGGCACCGGGCAGTTCCCGGCTGTCATTGCAACGAGATTCGCCCCGAACGGCGCTGCGTTGGCGGCCCTCTGCGGGCTCAACGTGACAAGACAGAGAACGTTCAAACTCGCGGGTGAGCGACATACGCCGCGCTGACGCGGATCCGATGCGCACCGCTTCGACGCGCTGCCGCGGCGGCGACACACACACCTTCGATCCGGTGGGCACGACAACATCGTGCTCCGGCGTCGTGCACCGCTCGCTGCCGTGATGGCTCCCACTGCGGACGAGGTCGAGAGATGGGTTCAGCCGCACAAGGCCACAGTGGTGTGCTGAAGCTGGTGC
The DNA here is from genome assembly GCF_000234665.1 of Leishmania mexicana MHOM/GT/2001/U1103. NCBI lineage: Eukaryota > Euglenozoa > Kinetoplastea > Trypanosomatida > Trypanosomatidae > Leishmania > Leishmania mexicana. The sequence goes on from NC_018320.1 coordinate 112,700, forward strand.
ACTGGCCAAGCGCTGCTCACCGCGGCGGATGGAGAGGGGTGGATGGGCCGCCTCAGGGCCCTTGCCGATCGCGTTTCCGTTCATACGTTCTGTATGCTTCTGTTTTGATGGCGCAGGCTCGCCCGCCGGTGCTTCGACGGCGGGTGCGGCTGGCGCAGGGACGCTCTTCGGCTGTCCTGCGCGGTGAAGTACCATCACGGCGCCAGTCGTGTTCCCTGTGGAGCCGGCTGCAGCCGGGGGGGTGGAAGACGATGACGTCAGCGGGGGTACGGCGCCGTTCGCTGCTGAGCTCTCGGTATCCTCGGTGTTGCTGCCGTGGCGGCATGCCCCACGCGCAGAGTTGCACCGCCGCTCCGCAGAGCTTACATGCGGCCGCCGCTGGGGCCGCTCGTCATGTGTTGCAGATGCCGGGTGGCCGCGAGCACTTTCGGCCGCGGCAGTGCCAAGTGGCTGCAACGCCGAGCCGGTACGGGAGAGCGAGCGCACCACCCCCGCACCCCTCAGCGGGAGCATCGTAGTGGAGTTGCCTATACTGGAGCGACGCAGACCACCGCTCGTGCGGCGGGTGAACGAGGCTGCGCCGCGGCGGTGCCATTGAGGACCCTCCGCCTCCTCCGCCTCCAGCACGCCGCCGGTGCCGTTGTTGGTGCTCTCCTCCTCGTCGCTCTCTTCGCCACCGTTACGCTGCCGGGCTGAGAGCGAGAACGGGTGCGAGTTGCGCCGGGCAGTATTGATGCGCAGCCGCTGCGGCGCCGACGCCGCGTTCGGGGCGATTGTCGCCGCAGTCGCTGACGTTGCAGAGGTAGACCTGTCTTCGCATCGTAAGGCGGTAGTGGCACCGCCGCTGCCGACGCCACAACCGGCTGACGACGACGCGGTTGTCGCCACTGACGTCAGCAGAGAGAGGGTGGGTGAGGTAGCTGTATCCTCCGCGTGGCTAGTCCCGCTCAAGTGCGCTGATGGCGGCACCACAGAAGCGGACGTGGTGGCTGGGGCCGCACTGTCACGAGACGGACCTGCAGAGACGCTGTTCGAGCTTGTCTCTCGAGCTACCGACGCACTGTCAGCGCTATGAACGGAGTGGAGAGAGCTGGCGGGATTAGGACTGGCACGCCGAGAGCCGTTGCAGCTCTGCACGTCCCCAGTCAAGTTCACCGTCGCCGCTGCCGTCGGGGCGGTATCTTTGTCTGCCCGACCTGGTGAGCTGCCGATGTTGAAGGAGGGCTCGCGCGAGCGCCTGGCAAGGACCGGTGCCCGGTCGATCATCACCGCTGGTGATGGCGACACGTTAGCCGGCGACTCCGACACACGGGTGGTGCTTCCCCGGTTTCTCGCCGAGCTCGAGCCGGTGAACGTCCCGCTTCGCCTGAGCAACGGGGCAGCATCCGCGGACGACGGCGCGGCGTTGGCCAGCAAGTCATCGGCGGTGCGCTGGAGGTAGCGCGACCCGGGCTTCGCGTTCAGCTCCCTGAGGTCATTGCGGTAAAGCGTGAGGTGCACGTTCTCCTCCGGTATGAGGCAGACGCCGTACTTGTACATGGTGAGATAGCCGCAGATGACGGGGCGTGCGTGCTCCGTCGAGAATACCCCACAACCACCGCCGCGCTCGATGACCTCGTCGGACACACTGCGGAAGTCCGCCTCACCAACGAGCACGACGGTGGTCAGCGGGAACGGTGGTGAGGACGACTGCCGCAAGCGCCATGCGTCAACGGCATCCAGCGCCACCGCCTCTACCGTGCCCCCAAACAGGCGCAGCACCTCACTATAGGTCTCCCCCAGAGAACTCTCGAGGAACACAAACGTGCAGTCGCGGAAGATCGTGGCCATCACCGGGCGGCCAATAGACAGGAACTCCGTGACTGAGAAAAAGGTATTGGCGGGGCGGCGGTACTGCACACCGCGCAGCGTGCAAGACGCCGGCAGTGGCGAGGACGGCGACGGAAACTCTCCCGGCATCAGCGTGCTCTTCTTCTCGAGGCTGCGAGCCAAATGAGTGATGTAGTGTGGCGTCACGAGCGTGTAGCCGTGCCCGAGTGCCGTCATCATCGTCTCCTCCATCGTGAAGCTTTCCTCCGCAACGTACAGAAAGCCGATACAGTTTATGTGCTGCTCGTAGTAGGACAATGGCGCCGCGATGGAGTCCTCGACGACGAGGGCGCCAATGTGCACGCACGCGTCCAGCACCAAGTCTAAACTCGCATCTGTTAAGTCTGGCGAGATGGCGAGCACGAGCATCACCGGAATGATTCGCGCCGTGACGCGAAGGCCGAGTCGAATGCGGTCCTCCGGGTACAAGAATCGCGAGTTACCCTTGCCAACGCGCTCGCGGTCGACAAAGGTGCCGTGCTTCGATACATCTTCGATGCGGATCTCCAGCTGCGCCGAGGGGTCCAGGACGCTATAGCGGGGCATCGACGCCACGAAGATGGTGGCGTGGTGGCGCGAGATGGACGGTTCAGCCGCTGGAAGCAAGATGCGGCACATCTTCCTGCCCAGCGTATATGACTGGTCCGGTAGCAAAAAATGTCGGTGAATCTCGCCATCCCCGTAGTTCAGCTCCAGGATGTACATGGCTGAGTGTGTGCGCCGTCTTCGATGGGCAGACCCGGTCCGCAGCGAGCGCCCACAAGGAGGACAGGAGGACGAGAAAGACGGCAGCAAGGCGTGATGCAGTTGTGCAGTGCCCCTCACACCCCTGTCGTATCTACGTTATGGCGGCGGTACCTTCGTACGAAGGCGACGGTACGCACTGCAGCAAGGAAAAGCCAAAGCAAGAGAATAGGGCAGCCCTCAAGAGCGCACCGAAGCACGCCACGGGCTGTACAACAACCAAGTCTAGAAGAGAGAGCACGCACACGCACGTCAACCAGTGATGACGATAACGAAGAGGGGCAAGGAGATCCCGCTTGCGTGTGAGCAAAGGAGGGTGGGACACACGTGCGCCGCGCACGCCCTGTGTACTGCGTGCACAGTGGATGTGCATGCATGCATAGGTATGCGTGCGTAAGGGCGTAGAGCGATGAGTCGGAGGGGGGAAGTCCGGTGCGGTGCGGGAACCATGAAGGGGACGAGATGGGTCGGCGGATGTGGAAGAGGGAGGAGGGAAAGGGGAGAAGACATGTTTCGCACACCTTTGCAGTGCGCGTCTGTCGGTGCCAGGCAGGTGAACTGCATCCTCGATTTGCGTCACCTGCGCGTTGATGAGAGTGCATCAGAGAGCGGCAAGACGACAGCTGCGTGAAGCAGAGGAAGCGAACGACGAAAGACGCGGATGTGTGGGCGCTTCTCGTGCACCACCACAGAGAAAAGTGTCACCAACTCCCCCGGCGCAACACCATGACCATCGCGATCTTTCGCCCCTTCGTTCTCTCTTGCTCTGGGGCAAGTCGGCGGCTTGGTGCCACACGGCGCTCACACCCTCGCCAGCGGCCACCACCACCACCACCATAGGCGCGATCGAGTTCCCTCTTCGTTTCAACGATACGCTTCGCATCGCAGAACGGCGCAGTGCACATCCGCATCGCAGGAGGGGGAGGAGGAGGAGCGGCGTAAGTCTTGAAGTGCGCACAGAGCGATAACGGTGCACCAAGCCCGAGTGACGACGCGGTAACAACGTACAAATGGCGGCAAGCGGAAGAGGGAGGGAGAGAGAGGGAGGGGGGCCACAGGGATGGTGCGGGGAAGGAGTTGCGGGCGGGGCTGTGTCTATACACTCGCGGCAGGGTGCGAAACAGCCATACGCCGACCTCATCTGCGCCGGTGTCGCTCGCTCGCTCGCCCTCTCATCCCTCCTCCCGCGCCACGACCAAGACTACGACAGAGCCATGTGCAGCATTCCCCCACAACAAGGAAACCCGTGGCTTTCCGGTGACGGGTGTGTGCATGCGGGATGTGTCCGTCAGAGCACGTTAAGGTTTTTGAGCTCCTCCAGTGAGGGGCTGCCCAGCAGCTCGTGCACACGCTGCACTCGATCCATGTAGTCCATCGACTGCAGGAACACCATCTCGAACGCAAGCCGCCGAAGAGCCAGCGATGTCAACAGTTTCGCCTCCTCCGAGACCTCGTCGCGGACCTCGACACAGAGCAGCTCCCAGATTAGATGCCTTAGAAAGAAGGCCTTGCGCTCCTTGCTCTCGAAGGGACCCCAGCCGTGGTAGGCCTTGATGCGGTGCAGGCAGAGTGCGTCATACAGCCGCTCCCCGTTACTGCGGCCCCAGCACTTCTGGGTGAAGTTAGTCATCATGCCAGCCGACATGGGTGGGTACAGTTGGGCGACAATGCGGCTGATGTGCGCCTTCCACATGCGCTCCCCGTTGTACCAGAAGCCATTCGGGCTTTGACCTTGCAGAACGTGCGACAGCGCCTGGTGTGGTGGGTGCGCCAGGTACAGCAAGAGTGCCTCGAGTTCGGCACGGCGCACAGCATCGTCGACGACGTGTAGGCGGTCCGTGGTGCGACAGTCCGTGACGTAGCGGAAGAGAGATGGAAAGTGCCGTTTCGCCCCGCTGAGGACATGCTGAGGGGTGAACAGCGGGCTGACCTTGTTTCTCGAGACAGATTTCGGCTGAGGCACACCCGCGGCTCTGCTGTGTTCGGCTGGCGGAGACGATTGCGAGGCGCAGCTCCCATCTGCCACGACGACGGCCGCCCTCTCTCCTGCAGTCGGGGCTTGCGCCGCCTCCGTCAACAAGTCGTGTCTCGGGTATGCCGTGTAGAGCAGCAGGAAAAAGAGCATGCTGGTGTGATCGCGGTCGCTGCTGTGGAATGCGGCGTTACCCACCGTCTCCTGGCAGAGGTGGCAGAAGCTGCGCTTACTGTCTACCCAGACATGTCGGTTCAGGCCTTCAAACACGCCCACAGGCAGCGATGAGAGCAAGGTGTGGCCCTCCGTCGAGGACCCTTTTGGCAGCAAGCTGGGCAGTGGCTCACTCGCCATCTTCGCAGCGTCGTCTGCATCTAGTACGCCCTGCGCCGCACCTTCGCGAAGAAACCGGTACAGCGACGAGACCTTTGGAGGCGGCACCACCGTGGATATCGCAGTGCGCAGAAGCGTGGCGTGCATTGCGTGCGTCACGCCTGCCTGTGCTAGGACGTGTATGCGAAAGGAAAGTGTCGGAGTGGGGGAGGGGAGGGGGGGCAGTGGCCTTGAGAGATGCCGCGAGTACGCGAGCCTGCTCACGTCCCGCGCGATGCGAAGGGCGCACGAATACGCCCACGAGCAATACACACGTCAGCACGCGTGGCCCAAATCACGGAGCGACGCTCCGCGAGGCTGATAGCGAAGGAAGAGCGGATGTGAAGACCGGTGCGCAGTACAAGAGGGTTAGACGGACGAAAAACGAAGGACAGACAGGGAGCAGAGAGACGGTGAGCGTGCAGCTCGTAGAGCATTGCCCCCGTCACCTCGTCAGGCCGGACGCGCAGCGGCGGTGGCGGTGGCGGCAATGGATGGTGCCGTTTGCTGTGCGCGGGACACTTCTGTGGTGGTCACAGCCGTAGCAGGCGGCGTTGGGGGGAGGGGTTAGACCTGCACAGGCACAGGCGCACAAGAAACACAAGAGAATACAGTGCATGAGATGGCTCTACCATGTCCCCGCGTGCGCACCCGACGGTGGGGAGGAACACGAACAGGGGCGCGTGTGTGCTGGACCCCGAAAATGGGATCGTCACGATCTGGTGGTCGACTCGCCGACGGACAAAGGCAAGCTAGTCCTCCGACACGGTACTGCTGCTCTCTGGAGACACTTCTGTGCATCGCCTTCCATCAACTCCGCCCTCGTCCACCTCACATCCACACCGCACTCACGTGTGAGAAGCCAGGTGGCTGCCACTGCGACGCACATCGCTGCGGCGGCTGTAGTGGTGCTGCATGTAGAAGGTGCAGTGGTTGCGCAGGCGCACGTAGCTGCGCCAGCCCAGCACGACGGGCACCAACAGGTACAGCGCACAGCCGAAGGCGACTGCGAACCAGAAGTAGAAGAAGTAGTGGGGGCTGAAGGTAAGGTCGTAGTCGACGTCGAGGTGCGGTGCTCCGCTGATAGCCTCTTGGCCAAGGTACACGATTGTGCCGTACGCCTGCGTGACGCACGCGAAAAACTCGAGGGCGTCGCGCATGGGGTGGCGCACCTGGAAAGCCCAGTACAAGAGCACGCACAGAGGGCCCTTGACAAATAATTCTATGAGCGACACCACGTGCAGGGCCGAGCCGTTGAAGCTGCCAAGCTCGCTCGCGTAGCGCGCGTCGACCTTTGCGTAGTTCTCCGCCAGCAGCGAGTTCGTCTTGAAGACGCCGACGCAGCCGTCCATGAGCATGTGTATGACGATGCCGTTCAATAGGTACCACCGTGCGCGGGTGCGCTCCCCGTACGTGAGGGGAGCCATCATGTTGTCGTAGTTGATCAGCTCATGAGGATCCATCTCGGACCTGTGCGCCTCCTGATGTGCTTTCCCCTGGCGGAGGGAGCGATGAACACGCCAGCGCCACACAACGCCGATCAGCCACGCAGCCGGGATGGCGGCCAGGGCGCAGGCCGTGCTTGGCTCCGTGAAATACGCCTGCACCATCTCGGTAGTCAGCGCGTCACGGGCGACAAACAGCGGCGCGAGGATGCACAACGTGCAGAACAGCACGAACGGGTCAGCGAACACCTCCAGGAACATCCTTGAGACCTGTGCCCCGACCCTGTACGTGTCGCCGTGCGTGCCGGTGGGTGGTGGGCGGGGAGGGCGGAGAGGCGAGCAAGAAGCGATGGTCGGCGTGCACGCACACACAGACAGAGACAGAGAGAGACGACGACGACGACGACGACGAGGATGTCTGGTGCCGGCGGGTGCCTTCAAGGGGGGGTGAGGAAGAGGTGAGGTGGGGGGGGGGGGGGCATCTCTCCTCTGGCCTTTTCCGTCTTTACAGACGGACGAGAGCCGCAAGCGACGTTGGCGCGGCACACGCAAACCCCCGCGCTTGTGCGTGAGCTCTGGCGTATGCATGCTTGGCACCACTGCGTTGCGCTTTTCTGTCGTCCTTGCGTGTGGGTGGGTGGGTGGGTAAAGAGGAGCAGTCTGTGCTGCGAACACACATGACAGCAGTGACAGCGACGCCGTCGATGAGGCCCTCCTCAGGAGGGAGGAGGAGAAGAGGGCAAAGACAAAGTCGCATCAAGATGAGCCCACGCCGCCCCGCGAAACACCGAGCTCAGCTGCGTTCTCACTCAACGTATGCGCCTCCCCCTCCCTCCCCCCTCAGCCGGCGCTTGCACCGCCCCTCCCCTGCGCAAGGTCGCGTGGCGCATCGAAGAGAGCGGGGCACCGTTCATTGTACACCTGCCGTGCATTGATGTTGACACGCATGTGCCGCATGCAAAGGCGCCAGTACCGCTCCTGCTCCTCCGCCGTCATCAGCGCCTTTTCCACTCGCGAGAAGCTTCCATCGGGGGTGGGGTGCGCACAGTAGGCGTGCTGCTGATACCGATGCCGCTCTGCCTCCGTCAGCTCATCTTCCGGCAACGTGAGGTACGCAGGGCAGTCATCGAGGATGCGTGGTGTCGAGTGGAACGCCGACCGCGAGGGTCCAGTGAAGGCTGCCACATCGCCACTCCTCAGAAGAAACGCGTACGGGGCATCCTCGCGAGACTGCGTGCCCATCAAGAAAATGGCGGAGCAGCCCAGCGACAAGCTCATCAGCGGCTGCTCCAGCGTTTCCTCGCTAACGTCCTGGTGGCACATCATCATCGACCCAACAGGGTAGTAGTTCACGATCGCCGTCTGGGGCTCGTAGACGTCAGGGTAAGCGCAGCAGAACCCATCCTGTCGCACCTCTGCCACGAGCGAGACGAGGTCGCACATGCGCTTACGCAGTGCAGACGGAAACGCCGAGTAGCGGTCGCGGTGGTACACCTTCTGCGTCCATTCGTAGCTGTACCCGAGCGTGGCCCACCGCATGGGGGGCTGATAGCAGGGCGTGCTGTGCGGCGCCTTGGCGTGGGTGCTGAGGATGTTGGGGTGCTGCGCCGAGTCGCCGTAGTCGAGCACCGCCTCCCTGCACCAGCGCTGCTGCTCCACCTCGCTCAGCACGCCAGGGAACAGCAGCAGGCCAGGGACACCAGCAAACGTGTAGCACAACACCCCTTTCCCTGGCTGAGCTTCGAACGCTGCCGAGAGCGATGTGCCCTCGTTGTGCTGCGGACGTGGTGGCAGAACGACCCGATGGATGAGTCGCTTGTTCTCGTCCGTGTTGCGGTCGAGGTCGTGAAGCTGCACCACATCCGTCAGGTCCGTCTCCGGAGGCGGCGGTCGACGACGCGCCTCACGCCGCGAGAATTCGTACAGCTTGTACCGCTTCTCCGCCATGCGGAACGGTGTGAAGGACAGGACACTCTTGACACCGTCGCGACAACGCTTCGCACAGACCGCCGCAGTCGTGGTGGCCAGTGCTGGACTCGCACAACCTGAGAGGTCAGAAGGCGAAGCGGCAGCCGTAGGATCCGTGGTCGTCCTCGACAGTAAACCAGGCGGGCTCTTGGGCGGTGACGGCAGCGCTCCCTCGCGCGCAGCCGGGTCCGACATGATGCCTGAAAGCGTCGGTGTGTAAGGCGAAGGGGTAGGTTACGCCAACGTGTAGCACGAAGGTGTCCACGAGCTTCTGGTTGGGAGAGAGGGTCGAGAGAGGCGTGGACGAGAAGAGAGTGGTGGTAGTGGTGGAGGAGCGCGCGACTCTGTTCGGTTGTGCTTGCGTGTGCGCCCGCACGTGGCGGTGCACTAAGTGAGTGAGTGAGTGAGGGAGGGAGGGAGGCACGGGCACAAATCAAAGGTGCGCCTTCATCCTGCCACCAGAGCCGAGATCGAAATTCTCGTGCCGCTACCTTGAGTTCAGGCGCACGGGAGCGCCATCCACACGAGGAGGAGAAGCGCGTGAGGCTGCGGCGTTCGCTGTCTTCCCGCTCCGCCGACACGGCGCGAAACATTTCTCCCTCGGCGTGCCCCTTCACCGCGAACAAGCTAGCATACGCATACACATATTGCCACAGCCCATTTACCGCTGTGGCACCCCGGCTACATCCTGCGTCATCGATGAGCCGCCCTGCCGCCGAATCGGGTCACGCGCCTTGCAGGCTCTCCCTGTCCCTTCGCATCCCTCTCTCGCATGCGTGCTGCCCGACTGGCGCCAGGCGGAGACTCGCGTGGACTGCATGCCTTGACCCAAGCGGGAAGCGTCCAGGGCTCTGCTCGAGGGGCGGAGACAGTGGGCGTCCGTGGTACGGAGTATCAAGAGGTGGTCCAGGCGCATGCCGCACGGGCTCGAGGAGTACGTTGGTCAGCCTCCGGTCAGGGTCCTCTGAGACACCTTACATGCTGCCTGTATGTCGTGCTTCTGCCCTCAGCCGCCTCAAGCCACGGCATTCCAGAATGGTGTGTGGAGGCTCTCCACACGGGGGTCTGGAGGACTCCATGGTGCAGCCTGTGGTGGTGGAGGGGGGGATGTTTTCGACATGCCTCCGGCAACTGCGCTTCATATCCCTGCAGACCCGGTCGGACGTAGCAGACCCCGCCTGCTCTTCGCACACAGGGATGGTGTGGCGTTCATCGGCATGGACCTCCTCGCACCTCTTGCGTCCATCGCCCGTGCTCTGCTGACCTCTGCGTGCCTTGCCTGGACTGCAACACACCATGCCGTCTGTACTTAAAAGCGCGTGCGCAGCTGGGCGAGGATGGCATCCCGTCATCCTCGTCAGCGCCGCATCGGAATGTCTTTTGGTTTTAGACGGCCGCCGCGGAGGAGCTCCTGTCGTTGCGTGCCCTATCGCGTAGCGCAGTTGGCAGGGGATGTCATCCTGGAGCCCGAGAGCGGTGGCCAAGTCGGTGAGCCATGCAAGGCGAAACAATACTGGAAAAGGAACGAGAAGCGAAACGCCGTCTCAGTCCCCTCCCTCCCTCCCCCATCACCTCACTTGCGGAGGCTCGCCACCGTAGGCGGTGCGACGCAGACACGCAGACGGGCAGACCGAAGCGCGTAACTGCGGCACCGCGCGCCCACGAAGAAAAAGGACGTTGGGGAAAAAATGGATGAAGAGAGACGCGTGTGCATGCTCGTGTGCTGCTCCCATCATCCAAAGCGGATGCTGCCGTGACAACACCGAGAGATCTGGTAGAGGTGCACCGGAAAGTCACAAGAGGCCCCCCCCCGCCTTGTCAGTGTGCACCTCGGTACTGTCCGCTGGCGCATGCGCATGCGCGAGGGAGCCCCGTGACGTCCACGCAACACGCGACACACTCGAAGCGAGGAAGGGGAAAGCGCAAGAACAAAAGAAAACATCGAGAAGCCCACGTACGGTCAACAAGCGAATGGACGCGTGTGCGGGGGAGGGGGAGGGGGGTGGACTTCGGTGCCTGCCCGTCTGTATGCCGCAATGATGGGGTCCAGTTGGGGACGGCGAGGACAAGGAGAGGGCAAGGAAGGGTGATGATGTACTGTACATGGGAAGGAAACGGGGCACAATCCGCGCTGCGGTCGCTTCCGAAAAGAAATACTTTAAAAACTTTGGATCAAGAGAGAGGGGGATAGAGAGAGCGACCACCTCAGCGGCAGAGAAGGCAGCGGATACCTGTCTGCTACCGTATCGGCGTCGCCCCAATCCCCCGTGCACTGACCGGGTAGGCCGCGTGCGTGCGAAAGTAATCGGAAAGCAACGCGTTATGCAGCCGCGCCCGAACATGTGCGTCGAGCACAGGCTCGTTCATGGCCGCCACGCCAAAGTCAGAGACCCCGTTCGCAGTGGCAGTCGCCCCCGCGGCATCCTTACGAACGGCAGTGAAAGGCGTGCGCACCTGTCCATCGCCGTGGCCCGCCGTGGCCTTCGCAGCCACTCCCTTGGGCTCCGGCGAAGTCCGCTTCGCAAACAGCCACTGCCGGGATCGTCTCAGCGGCGCTTCTGTGTCGCCAGGGGCAATTCTCGCCACGCGCTCACTGGATGCCTTGAGCTCCGGGTCACTACCGCTGGAGACGACAGCAGTGTCCGGGTGCTCCGCTGAGACGAAGCTCATTAGCCGCGCGTAGCGCTCGGCGTCCAGAAAGCTGGACCACATCTCCTCATCGATCTTCTCTTCTGTCGTCAAGGGTGCGCGCGAGGGTGTGGTGGCGGTGGATGACACCGTGGACGGCGTGGAGCAACACCGACCGCGGCTCAGGGTTGATGTCGTCGAGAGGGGCTTCTGCGGCTTCTGAAGCAGCAGTGGGCGATACGGGTCGAGGGTCCGCGATTCCGCTAGCGTTGCCATTGATGCCACGGCTGCCGCCTCGCTAGAGGATGCCGATGGTGCGTCGATCTTTGGAGCCTCACATGACGTATTGGTGGGTCGTCGCGGAGTTGCAGCCCGTGCGGAGGCTGCGAGATCGCCGTGGACTAGCACCTTGGCCGCTCTTCCAAGTCGCTGAACAGCCGCCATCCTCTCCTCCTGCTCAAGCGCCTTCAACTCACGCACCAGCTCCACCACGTGCTTCGAAGATGAGTACCGCTCCACCGGCCATTCTTCCTCGTAGTAACGGCCGATTGCCGTCTGCGCCACCGCAGATGTGAACGCGGAGCCTCTCGTCGCCGATGGTGCCTGCTCCACGACCAAGAGCTCACAGTTCGTCAGCCGCCCCTGCTGCCACCACGCGCGGTAGTCGTTGACGTGGTTGATAAGCACTTGCGTGACACCGTTTGTAAGGTCGACGTAGCGGAACTGGGGTGAGTGCACCCCCCACGCCTGCCTAGCCTTGACACACAGAGCGCCCCAGGGAAGCATGCCTTGACCGGATGGCGTGTGGCTGGAAAAGAAAATCACCTCCGCCGGCGCGGCGCTGTGCCGCAACACCACCGTCACATTAAGCCGAATGATGAGGGCCGGGTCCAGGATGCACTGCAGCGGAACTTGAATGACGTCCGCGTCGGCGCGACGCACCGGCGGACTGGCTCGCGTGCGGGCTCTCTCGCTACATGCAGTGCTGCCCTTGTACTGCCGCTGCGGTGCTTGAGGGAAGTCCGTGGACGGCACACCAGAGCGAAACGCGTAGAGTGTAGAGGTGAGCGGACGCGGCTTCCACACGCGCTCCTTGTGGCCCGCCTCGCCCGCGGCAGCAGTCGCTGCGGTCTCTCCTGCGGTGCGTGCCTCCGAGGTGAGCCGATGGTGGTCCATATGGTGCGCCACCGTGTGCATTATCTCCTGAGCCGAGCCCGCGGGTGACCCGTGATGATGGACGAAGGCGTCCCGCACATCACTGGTCGTTGCATCGGGAGAAGCCGTCGGGTCAGCCGCCGACACATACGCCCCGCCACGTCTCCACATGTGGAAGTCGTCCGCATCGTTGAGCACTACGAGGCACGCAGAGGGGCGGGTCTTGGATGGGGCTGACGCCGAAAGGCCGGCGCCCACAGCCTCCTCGACGAGTGCCTCCTCTTGCGGCTGTGGCGTCTCTTCCGCTACCTCGCGGCGAGTGTGAGCGTTCGCGTCGGTTAGGGTGCAGGGTAGCTTGTACTTGAAGATGGGTCTGAAATCGGCACCCCAGGCAGTCCGCGCGCACTCGACAAGCTCCGTGTACGTTCTGGCCCAGCACCACACGCCCTCGCCCGGGCACGCGCCGGAGAGCAGCAGAAAACGATCGGCACCGATGTCCTCCATGAAGGCCAGTCGAGTCAGCGGCAGAGAGGGGATAGAGGAGGGGAGGGGGAGGGGGATGCGCAGATGGAGCAGCGATTCCGTAACGCAGAGACACGCATCAAGCCTCCCGATCGATGCGCTTTCGTTGCCTGTGTGAGTATATGTCTGCCAGCCGCACGCGAGGACGGTGCGGAGAAAGGGGGGCAAAGGAAAGTGTGAGGGTAGAGAATGTGGAGCAGAGTGTGTGGGGGGGGAGGAACGGCAGGGAGAAGCACATCGGAAAGTGTAAAGGAGGTGTCAGCGCCCGCATGGCACGACGAGGGGAGCGGGAGGGAATGGTGGACGGCAGCGGCGGCGGAGTCGGCGCCTGCAATGCCGTCACTGCCTCCCCTCCCCCCTCCCTCCTCCTCCTCCTCCTCGTGACTCTGTCTGTCGCGCTGCAGGCCCATGGGCGCACGAGAGAGAGGGCGGCGGGAGGGTGGGTGCGTGTGCAGGAAGGCCCTCCACAGACCAGCAGCTGCACCGCGCCTGCGCAGAGGCAAAGAAGGAATAGGCTCCCCGCGAAGGATTCGCTACGTTCTTCGCCGCTGCTCCGCCATCGCTTCTTCAGAGCGGGGGTCGTGTTCATCGCGGGCAGTCAACGCCAGCAGTAGCAGCAGCATCAAGAGGCAAGCAATGGACGCAAGCCACCAAAGGCACCCGCGCGTGTCGTGGCAGCTCCCCTACACATCTGTCCAGACATCCAGAAGCGTCCCTCAGCTCCATATTCATGCCAGCTCGAGTGTGTGCCCGCAGGCACAGCTTAGAAGAGAGGGTCACTGAGCCCGGCCGTCGCGTCTTGCGCAGAGAGCTCCACCTTGACCCCGTCGCACCAGCAGTCGCTGTAGACGTCTGTGATAGGGCAATGCTGCAGCACCACCTGCGCCTTCGTCTGCCGCGTCGCAATGGCACCGGCGCTGGTGAAACCGGGCGGAAGGACGTCTGTGGTCGAGGCAGAGCTGGTGAACACCACCGAATAAGCTGTCCCCTCCGTATCCGTCGCAGCACTCGGGCTCGCCACCGCCACAGCGCGAGCACCCGACGCTCTGCGGAACATCTGCGTGGCTCGCTCAGCGTTGCTGGGCCCCAGCAGCACCATATGATACCGATTGGACTGGAACGTGCACGCCGACAGCATCGAGGTACGGCAGCCAACCCCCTCATACAGCCCGCGGATGCAGTTCACGATGCGTACACAGTTGAGGGTGCAGTGGCTGCCCATGCCCAAGTAGACGCCGTCTCGGCCGCTGCTCAGCGTGCAGCGGTTCAGGTGGACACCGGCGCCGACGGTGGCACTGACGACCGGCTTGAGGAGCCCGGCAGCATTCTTATCCTTTCGGCCCGTTGGGTTGATCGAGAGCGGCGCCGTCGCCGCCGCAGCAGCAGCAGTAGCGGAGACCTCGTCACCACTGCCATGGGTCGCGCACCGGAGATGCATGTCACCTGGCTCCAGGAGGAAGACGTCCGAGGCGGACAGCAGCGCGCCGCGGCCTTTCACGGCGATTCGCCCAATGATGGTAGCGTTGTTTCCTACAATGGACACGCGTGTTTGGTTGACGACAACGGGGGCGTAGGGGTCGAGGATGAACAGCTTCCCGTCCAGCAGCACCGTGTGCGAGGCGTGCTCGCTGCCGTGCCCGCGCAGGGCGCTCATGAGCTCCTCGCTCGTGCGCACAACAAACCATGCGCCCTGTCGGTGCCGACGACCATCCAGAGATGAAACTGAAGCAGAAGCGGTGGCGCCCGCGGGTGTTGATGCTTGTGCCGCCGCTGCGGCTCGCCACGCAGACTGCAGCGTCTGCGACGCGGACAAGATCAAGAGCTGCTTGAGAGCTTCTTGACTATCCTCGAGGGCCTCCTTGAGATCGCTCACCTGCTGGCGGAGCTGCCGAACTTCGCTTGCCAGCGCAGATGCCTGTGCAGCGGTCGAAGAAGTGTCCGATTCCGTTGCACTGGAGTCTTCGCACGTTGCTGCTGCTGCGTTCGGTCCGTCCGTATTCACTGGACCTGATTCCGAAATCCCCCAGGTGCTGAACAGCTTATGCGTCGAGGTTAGGTGGCATGACATGCTACTGGCAGACAAGATGCACGGATGAAGCAAGCGGCACCGACGCACCCCCGCCACATCTCTGTGCCTCGCGCGCGTAGAGACGACACCAGCGCCAGGAATCACAAGCGCCCTGCACCTCCATGAGAGCTGTGACGAAATGGGCGACGCAGTTGTCGATAGCATCGCCCGCTAGCGTATCCAAAGGAGCGTCGCTGAGCGAGAAGCGAGAGCGGAGGCGCGAGTCGCAGACCATACCAGCGGCGAAGGATGCGAGGAGTATATCGCAGGGACGGAGAGCTGAGCGGAGAGGGGGGGTCGGTCCGACTGGTACGCGCAGGATATGGCACACACAAGAAAATGAAAAGCTGAGCAAGTCCTCGCGCATGCGAGAGCAAGCAGAGGCGGAGGAAGGAGAAATAGGCGCGGGCACCACGCAAAGAAGAAAAACAGAAACAAATTGGGGCAACACGTGCTGCTGCCGCTGACGGGCAGACACACACGCACGCACGCACACAACCGGCAGGAGCGCGGCGGAGAAGTCCACGGCAGAGGAGGGTGATGTCGCTTAGAGATAAAGAGGACACACAGAGCACGCGGCGATCAAGCGAGTGCGTGAACAGCAAAGAACAACAACAAGGAGAGTTGCGCGTGTGCGATGGCGTAATGGGCGTAAGGGCGGGGGCTGGATGATGATGATGACAGGCGCAGACCCCGAGGCGGCCGACATGCAACGAGTGCAGAGCGTAAGAGTAGAAGAAGGGGAGGAGGACTGGGCGGAGGCCAGCGAGAGAGACAGGGGAGGAAAGGCCTTGAAACCGAAATACGGCGCTGTGCGTGGCGTGACACGGCGCCAGCACATACACAGACACAAAAAAAGAAAGAAAGACAGCCCCGAGCCGTCCTATGCCGCAGGCGCGGATTGCAGCTATACGGCGAGCCCGCGGCGCACGTGTGCGTGTGCATGTACCAGGGAGCGTGTGTCGTCCCCCCTCTTCAAGTGAAGTGGCTGCTTTTCCGCTCGCTCTTCATGAATTATCAGCGAGCAACCGGTAGAGGGCACGTGAAAACATGTTGTAGAAATTTGCGCGTTCAGTTGCACGCGCGAGGGAGGCGTGGAAGAGGAGAAAAGGAAGAGGACGTCCCGCTTGCACGGTTTTGTCCGCCCCACGCCTCCTCGTAGTGGTGCTGTGGTCGCTCAGACACGCGGAGACAACGGCACGGGCGACCGGAGCACGTAGAAGGGCAGCGATGAAGACACGCCTCAGCGAAAAAGCAGTGCGCCGCTTTTCGTTGCTAGTACGGCGCCGCTGATGGACACGAAAAATGCGTGCGTGGGTCAGTGTGCGTTTCTGTGATATGTGCAAGCATAGCGGGTGAGAGGGAGCGCAGCTGCTGTGTTCTGCCAGGCCTGGACCAGAGGACGACCTTCGTGGCAGACGTGGAGAGACAGACAGGGAGAGAAGAAAGCGTGGAAAGCGATGGCGAGACAAGACGAAAGAACAGCAGTGGACGTTCGGGCGTGTGCGCGACCACACAGCAGACGGGGCACTGCGACACGGTGGTGACGGCGGCTCCGTGTATAGGGCAGGCACTCTCTCCCTACTCTTTGTCGTTGTCTTCTTCAGTCCCCCAGTTTCCGTGTGGGCGTCCCCATCGCCCATGCGGGGCGGTCATCGCGTAGCAAGAGAAGCAGGCGGACGCACGCGCAGAGACACTGGAAAGCTCGCTGTCTGCGCCCTTCTGCGGCTTTACTTGCCTTCCTGTGCAGGAAAGGAGAACATCGATCAGCTGTGCGGTACTGACGTACAACCCACGCGTAGGTCGCGCGAAACAAAACAAGCCGCGAGAAGCACAGGAGCGAACCTTGGCCACGAGAGATGTGTGTCACGACAACGTGTGCCTCATTACCCCGACAACAACCACCCACACGCACACACGCACAGACACACGCACCTATCTATCTATATATATATATATAGACATCGATATAGAAAGCCCAGATTCATCAATAGTCGTGGGCCAAGGCCAGCCAATGAAATTGGCTGCTGCATCGCAGCCACCCCGCTTCCTCCGAAGCGCACGCGTCACACACAAGGCAAGAGCGCCAGCTGGTGTGGCTTAGAACTGCAACAGCCTGAAGCCCGTCTGTTGCCGCGTCGTCAGGTCGGTGCGAAGACGGTATTCCCAGTACGGCATCCCTTTATTGCTTGCCGGGTACCCAGGAGGAAATACTATCTTCATGGTATCGGTTAGCACCTGCTCCTTGAGCAGCCGGTCCGACAATGTCGTCGTCGACATGGACGGCGACGCGTTTACTTCGATCAGGTGGGGGTTGATGTGGTCGTCGATGAGGATGTCGTAGCCGTAGAGCTCGTACGAGTGCTTGTCGTTGAACATTACCGGCTCCACCGCCTTGAGCGAGTGGTAGATGAGAAACTCAATATTCTTCATCATGCCCTCCGCCGTGTACGGGCCGTAGCTCTTCTGCACGTAGAGGAATAGGTTCTGGAAAGACCACTTGCCACCGTGCGAGGTGTTGTAGTGCTCGTCGCCTTTCTGCAAGGCAACGTTCGTCAAGTGGGAGCCGAGGTCCTCCTGGGCCAGGCTGCTGCCAGCGTATCGCGTCGCGCAGAATCGGGCAAAGCCGTCTTCGTGCAGGTACGCCACGAGAGGTTTGTAGGACGTGACGAGAACGTACAGGCGCAGGTCGAACTTCTTGCCACCGATCAGCAGCGGGTTGGAGATATAGCGGCTGATAATGTACGAGCCAAGCAACCCACCACCGCTGCCACTAGCGCCGGCTGTGGTCTGAGATGTCACTGCGCTGGCGGCGTTGAAGCGAGGGGAGGTCGGGCTCCCCTGCGAGCATCCGTTGCCGCCGCTCGCGGTACCCGGTGCGGACTCTATGCTGCTCAAAAGTGCGGCGCGCTGTTGCTGCAGAACCGACGGCGCGACCCAGCTGGCTCGGCTAGAGGGGCTCGTGGCCAGGAAGGAGGTCATGTTATCCGATTCCTTTTTCTCACACAGCCAGCGCTGCAGGGAGCGGACGTCGTCGATGATGAAGATGCCCTTGCCCTGTGACCGCGACGTCGGCTTCACAATCCACTGCGTGCCGCGCCGGCGCTGGAACTTCTCCTTGAACATGCTCATGTCGTTGGGAATATTGTACGTCAGCGGGACGCTGTCGGCAAAGCAGAACGACTTGACAGAAAGCGGCAGCCTGCGCTCAACGCCAGCGCCCGCGAACACGGACGACCCTGCTGCGCCCTCGATATCCGCGGCGTGGGCCGATGCCGAGGCCCAATCTGTGGCGGTGTGCAGTGTCAGCCGGGCGTAGTTGTCCGCTTGGTGCTCACGCAAGTAGCGCCGGATGTTCTTGTACATGAGGTCCTTCCGGGTCAGTTCCGCGTGATCGGGGAAGTGGTTGATGATCTGCTGCTCCTGCCACCGGAAAAAGTTGGAGCAGACCGTGTGGCGGACGCGCCGAACGTGCATCCAGAAGAAGTGCCAATCCCCGAGGCCAATGTTCTTGTCCTCGCCCTCGCTATTAGAATAAACGCAAATCTCCTCAACACTGATGCGTCGCGCACGCACCTGGGAGGTGGAGGTGGCAGCAGCAGCAGCAGCAGCAGCAGCGCCGGCTGCCTGCATCACTCCCCCGGAGCCCCTGCCCGTGTGAGGCACCTCGTCCGCCCGCGCACTCATCCCTTCGGCGGCGACGGCGTTGGTGGCCGACAGCGGCGACGCCACTGCTACAGAGGTCGTCGGATGCGTCTGCTCCTGCTGGTAGCGCTCGAACATGAAGTGAATTACCTGCTTGTCGAGGTCCGTGCGGTAGCGCAAGGTGCAGTCTCCGTGATGGTGACTGCCGCTGCTGCTGTGAATGGACATACTTGGCGCCGCACCCACGCGGCGGCCGTTGCCAAGCCCGCTACTAGCAGGTGCAGCGGCACTAGAGCCGTTCGTGGTCCCTGGTACTATGATCAGCTTGGTATGCCGCCTTCCAGCCAGCGACGTCACCGGCGCCACCACGCGCGCCGAGGCGCCATTGTTGAGGCCGTCCGCATCGCAGCTGCCGTCGTCGCTGTCCTCTGGTGGCAGCGCACGCTGCTGCTGCTGATCACCCTCATCCATGTCCACTACATCCGCCTGCTGCCGCGGTGGTTGCGCTACCGAATCCGCATCGGCCTTCAGCTTTGGTGCCGGCGTCGCCTCCGACGGCGGTAGCTGCACCTCCCCACCCACCAGCCTTTCTGCAGACTTTTTCGTCTTACGTCTGGCGGAGAGCGGTGAGCGTAGCAACGGAGGCGTTGGAGTGGGGGTGCTCAACGCCCTTTCCCTGGATCTCTCCTTCGTCTTGCGTGCCAGTGCGGCCGCTGGCGCCTTCTTCACAGTCAATTTTTTATTCGGCACTGCCGCTGCGGCCGCGTGGGGTGACGTCGCGGACGCCGCAGCCGCACCAGCAGCGGCATTGTCCGAGGCCTTCGATGGCGCCGCGGCAGGTGTGTTGCCGTGCGCCAACGACTTGACACCCTTGCCCTTGCCACCGCTCTTGTGGCCTGTGGCGAGCTCCATGAAGATCGCGTAGGCGTCAAGCGGAGAAGGACGCGCGCACGACACACCCGACGCACGAGTGAGATGCCCTCCGCGGATATCGGCGGGTGCACTTACCTGCGTACTTTCACCCTGCGTCGCAAGCACAGAAAAAAAGCTGAACTGGGGGCGAGTGCCGCGCGTGCGCTGCCGTGTGTTCCGTACGCGGAGGAAGCGAGATGCGGCGGACGAGTGGGTCTCCGCGACAGGCAGATGCAGATGCGGGAGAAGGCAGTGGTCACCAGCGGCGTATTTTCGACGCGCGCACTCTCCAAACGCGCCCTTGTTCGACTCTTCGCTTCCGTGTCGCCTGTCTGCGTCCCCGGCGGCTGCGTGCGCGTGGTGCGTCAATATGGAGAACTGTATCTGTGACAAGTCGCGTACTGGAGGAGGTCGGTGGAGGGAGGGCGGGGCGGCCAGAGAGTGATGGTTTCTCGAAATACCGTCGCTGTTCGAGGGAGGGGGCAGCCCACACCCACGTGAACGAAAGTAGCGGCTCGAGAGTGATGCACGGGTGTATGCGCGCCCTTCCGCAGAGACGGAAGCGAGTGAAGAGAAGAGCGAGACCACCACTGCACAGACACAAGAGGGCGAGGAAGGGCGAGAGATGGACAGAGCAGCAGCAGAACGAGGCCCGGAGAAGGCAACGTCACGCTCGTCAAGGGCGTACATCACACAAAATCGCCTGCCCCCAGAGGCGCACGGCGAATACCGTCCGCGAACCGTTAGCCCGTGCGCTTCTCCGAAAGTGAGAGCACAGCTGGGTGATGCGACTTCTTCGCAAGCGTACACGAGGATTACAGCGGCGGGACACCACGATGTGCCTCCCTCCGCAACGAGCTCACACGAAGAGGCATCTAGGACTCGTAAGCCGCACCAGCCCCGTTTTCTTTCCTGTCCGCCGCTCACGCCCCTCGCAATCGCTCGCTCGCTTCACCGAAACGCATCGATGGAGGAGGAGGCGAGAGGCGTTGCGACCGGCAGATGGACGTCTGTCGCTCTCCCCTGTTACTCCCCCCCCTCCGCCCACCCGCGGTCGGCAAGGCGTCCCGGCGCCCCTTTGCACGAGTGGCGCGCGTGTCTGAGTGTTTCGACGGCTCCGTAGTGCGCCTCTCTTTGGTATTCGCATTAAACTCGGTCATCGTGGACGACGTGCCAGCACGACAGATACGAGTGAGGGGATGAGGGAGCGGGGTACATCAGCTGCACCGGCGCGCCTACACAGAGAGACGCACAGGGACCGCAGCGCGACGGGCCCCGATACAGGCACAGATGGACCATCCGAGAGAGCGTGGGTCTAGTGTACGGGGTGACACGGAGCGGAGCGGGGGGAGGAAGGACGTTTTATGTTGGTCTTACCGTCTTAGTACCCTCAGCCCTCCTCTCTCAGCTCATCCTGTCGTTGTGTGCGTGTGCGTGTGTGTGCGACCCTCACCCAACAAGGCGCCCAGGCATCTGTCAACATCCGTATCCACGTGCGTCGCTACGTTCCCTGCACCGCCCTAACCCTCACCCACTGCACCCATCGGGCGACTTTCGCGTGTACACTTTATGATAGACCACGCATGCAACGCAAGGAGACCGCAGACGTGGTGTGGTTGCAGCCGTCTGCGGTGGTGGTGTTGGCAGTGGAGTCCCTCTTGCTCAAACGGGGTATCTCCATAATGCACCGCTCTCCGCTGCAGTGGCACACGCACGACACGAGCTAAGCGTGTGTAGCGGTGCGCTCACTACTACACCCTCCTCCGCTTCTTGGTCTCTGTTGGTGTGCGCTGGAGGACGCTGTCCTCCTCACAACCCTCGATACGCTCGCGTCGGCGCCGCTTCAGACCAGCCGATGTCTTGTCCACATCCGCATGGCTGTCGACATCGGTGGACACCGCTGCGCGCCTCTTACGCTGCTTAACAGTGACTGTAGAGGCCGTCATATCATACTCGTAGTGCCCCGCGTTGGTGCGGCTGCCGTCATGTTGGGCGCCTGCCTTTAACCCCTTCCGCTGGCTCACCGCTGCATCTCGTGGACGCAGCGCCACCACCGCGGAAATGCCGCCTTTCTTGGACTTCAAATTTTTCTTCCTTGTGCTAGCCTTGCCGCTGCTTGCCACCACACCAGCCCCGCGCACAGCGACCCCAACGTCAGCATGCTCATCCGCCGCGTCGCCCATCAACGCCGCGACCTCCTCTGGCGACGCATCATCACCCAAGAAATGCCTCAATTCACTTTCGAGGTCACGCGTGTCTGTCTTCCCCGTACGCGAGACGTATTTTCGGTCCTCCCTCGCCAGTATGGCACGCAGCTCCGCTGATTCGACCTGCCGCAGCCGGTGCAGCCGACGCTGCATGCGCCTCTGCTGTGGTGTCGTGAAGTGCTGGCCTCGCTCCAAGATGCCAGAGGTGATGTCAAGGGCACGTTGCAGTTTCGCTGCAGCGGACTTGCGCTCGCGTTGCCGCAACTCCGCGGCAGCCTCCTCCTGGTTGAGGTACACTCGCCTATGCTCTGCCGACCGGCCTGCGGCGCCCGCAGCCCCATCTGAGCCAGCTCCTGTGGTGCTGTCGGCGCTACAGCTAGTATGCATTCCGTCCTGGGGAGTGACGGCTGCTGAGAAGAGAAAGGGGCGGGTGGATACGGCTCGTCCGTGCAGGTGCGTGAGCCGCCCGCCATTCACAGGGGGGCCGCCACTAGCGTGGTGTGCCGAGGTGGCCTGGTCTCCTTCATCGCCTTCCTGCGGCTGCTCAGTCGCCACGTCGAATGGACAGTAAAAGTCGAGGTACTTCGTGTATGGCAGGTAGGGGACGTTCAAGTAGGGCACATTCTCCGGCATCACGATTGGACTCACCTCTGGCACGGGGTCCTCGACCTGGACGTAGCCGTGCGTCGCCAGCATGCGATGTTGCTCGTGGCGGCTCAGCCGTCGCCGTGGCGGATTGACGTTCAGCTGAACCGGCGACGTGAAGTGGCGGAGGTACTGCTCGCTCTTCGTGAGCCACGGCGCCGACACCTCCACTGCCTCCTTCGCAGCGCGCGCTATCGCAGCCGTGTCGTTGCTCGTCGCCAGTGTCTTCAGGATAGACTGATGCGCCGCCTTGCTGTGCAGCCCCGCGGCGATGCTCTTCGGCAGAGTCGCCTCCGTTGGCATGAGAGCCACGTAGGTCTCCAGCGGCGTCAGAGGCTGCGAATCCATCGTAGCACTTGGGAGGCAAATACGGGCGTTCGTTCGTTGACAGTGCGCCGCCGCAGCGCGTAGGTGGCACAGCTGCGGCGCCGCTGGCGCTGGCACGTAGTGGTAGTCTGGGCACACACCCGTGACGACCGTGTGGAGCGACCAAAGAGCCGCCTGGAGAAGGCCCATGCCCACCTCGATGCTTGACGACCCCGTGTATTCGGACGACTGCACGACGTCTGCGAGGAAGTCGATGTCGATGGCGTCGAGGCTAGGCGAGACGAGCGTGCTGTATGGATATGTGGCGCGCACACTGCGGTAGCGCCGCCACAAGGCCATGGCCACCTCACCAGCGCCGGTGTAATGATCGCCGCCGTTGAGCAGGAAAAGGAAAATGAAGTCGATGCGGATGGACGGTAGCTGCGATGGCGAGAAGGGCGTGTCGCCGCGGGTGGCGGAGGTCGCCTTCAGCCAGCGGTACAAGATGTCCGACACACGAATAAGCTGCAGAGAGGATGGGCTGATGATGCTGAAGTTGTGGAAGGCGGTGGCGCCAAGGCATGTCATGACAAGGTCGATGTCGTTGCCCATCACCACGACTGTATCGTCTGGGCGGCAGCGCAGATACGGCGCCGTCGCGGCATCGTCACAGCCATCGCCGCTGCTGCCCCGGCGGCCAGCGTTGCCGAACTCCCTGCGAGAGCGAGGCGCCCTCTCGTCCTGCGGTGTCCGCGCGGTTCTGTCTGTCGTGCTGCCTGAGCCGTATGCGAGAAAGGCCAGCGCGCGCGATATCTTCGCTTCGCCCTCGCCCATGACGGTAGTGCCGTAGAGGTACACCGGGCACGCACGGCGAAGAAAGCCGCGGCCGCGGTTCAGCTTAAACTGTGACGCGATGGCGTTCTCGAGCTCGATCATGAAGAGCGACCCGGCGGTGATCGAGAGCGTGTTGAGCTGCTGTACACTGCCGGTGTCGAGAAGAGAAACCCTGCGCCGTCGAAGCCGCTGCGTCTGGAGTTTTGCAATGGGAGCGGGGCCGTCGAAGCAGATGCTGAGCGACTGGCGCGGCACCACCACCTCCGTCACCAGCACACGCAGCCGCTCCAGCACCTCCTGGATGAGCTGCCTCTTCATTTTGTTCTCGCTACTTTGATGATGGAAGCAGGAGTGCACAACACAGTTCATGTCCACCAGCACGTGATCGACCATCGGCGCGTAGCTGCCAGTCGCGACAACCCCTGCCTGCTCCGGAGGGCTCATGTGCGAGGAAGATGTTAACGGGCGCCGGCACGCCCCTCTGCTGTCAACGTCATTTGCCTCATTCTTCTCGCTGCCGTTGGCGTACAGCGCGCCCAAGTCCGCATCAGCGTCCTCGCCGGTGATCTCGTAGTAGCCCTCCACTCGCAAGCGCCGCTTCACCTCCTCTGCGGCCTCCGCATCGCTCAGAGGCACCGGGAGCAACCGCGTGCACCCGCAGGAGTCGATGAACTTGCGAAGCCCTAAAAGCCCCATGTATTACTTAGTGATAGGTGTGTGTGGGGGGGGGGGACACCTGTGTCTGTGTCTGTGTCTGGGTGCGCGCGCGCCTACGCGGGCGTCCAGTCTACATGCAGTGTGTGCGTGTACTCTTCGGACCCCACTCCTCTTCGGTAGCGCGGCCTACAAATCGCTGTGCACAGGGGGGAGGAGGAAGAGGCGCGTGTGTGGGCGAGTAGCAGCAAAACGCGCTCACGTGTCGAAGTTGAGGCAGACGCAATGGAGAGAGTAAGTTGGGCAGTTCGCAGTGAGACGACGAGGACAACGGCAGCAAGGCCGTGCGTGCATGTGTGTAGAGTCACAGCAGCTTGCAAGCGCTCCGCTCCGCGCATGCTGAGTTACGAAGAAGGGGGAGGGGATGAAAGAGGAGGCACGCCCCCTCGCACAGCGAAAGGGAACGGGTCTGCGTGCCCACCTCTCCGCGGACACATCCGGTTATTCGCATCCACGAGGCGCACGTGAGACGACGCCTCTTTCGGCCTCCCTCCTTCGGTTTTGTGGGTCGCAAAGACGCATCCACCAAAATCGGAATACGTGTGCGTGTATGTGTGTGTGCGCGCGCTCTTGTTGCGTTGACGCGATCGCTGTCCAGATCCGCCACGACGCAAGCGTGGCGACGAAGACGAGTCCCCCCCTCCCGGCTCACCCGCACCTCCCTCATGCCTCCCCCCTCCCCCTCCCCTCAGGACCGTTCTGCGTGTGTGCGTGCGTGTAGGTTCCAACGCGCACACAGAGGAGGTGGGAACGAAGGCGTTGAGATAGAAGAGATGTCATAGGAAGACGCAAGGGTGACGGAGACATGACGCCGATGGGCGCAGGAGAGGAGGAGGGACGGTCGCATGCGCAGCAGGGATCAACCATCCTTGTCGTGGATACCACATACACAAGCGTGTGACAGCAGCACCTCCCCTTCCTCCTCCCCCTCATGCATTTCGCTCAGCTTCCTCTGCTTCACAGGCGGCGCGTATGGACTCGCGCAAACGGTCGTTCGTGTTGGCTCATGAAAGCGACAGCTGTATGTGCGTGCCGGCGTACAGAGCGAGAGGTGGGGCGTGCCCATTGCGGCTGCAGGCCGCTGCGAGAAAAACATGCGGAGGAGAGGCAGCCGATAAGAGCTCGGCAGGACTCTCACCCTCCTCCCTCCAACTGTGGGTCGTCACCTGTCCAGACGACTTAGCCAAGGCTCTGCTTGACCTCCTCGCCGCCAGCGATGCCGCTGCTCACCAGCGTGTAGATGCCGAGATACCCCACAAAGACGAGTACCCACACGAAGTAGATCATCAAGGGAACAGCAACCTTCGGGAGAAAGGACGAGCTCAGCCGCTCCAGCTCTATGTTGAAACGGACGATGGGCACGCGGTAGGCGTCCACCGGGATGGAAAGAGCGCGCGGACGCACCTCGACAACCGGCAGAAACGGATCATCAGTGCCAGAGAACGCGCGGATGACGCCCCGCAGTGTGGCGTCGGCGCCGTTACTGCCACTCACTATGCCATCGATGTCCTCTCTGTCTACCCACACGTCCTTCTCGAACGTGAACTCGAGCGCGTTGTCACGACTGGTGGAGAAGACTAACAGCTCCGTGTCCTGCGGCTCCTCGGCCCAACCGCGTGCCGTCGGAGACGTTGCGCCCGCGACGTCGATGCTGCCTTTGAGGAGCCTCTGCACGCTAGAACGGCGTACTTGGTAGAGCACCAGGTCAAAGCCAACGCTTGGCGAGCCCAAGAAGCTGAGCCGTATCATGTAGGACCCTCCCGGCTTCAGCTTGTCCAGGACGTAGCGCTGGCGCGACGGCACAGCGTTGCGAGGGCCGCCACCGCGCTCCGCGGATGCACGCTCCTCGTCGTCGTCCCAGAGCGGTACCCCTGCCGGAAGGGCAGGGTTGCGCACGCGCTGCCTTGTCATAGGCTCGCCGATCCGCAGAAACTTGTACATCTGCGTGTACGACTCGTGGGAGCTGGCGCGCAAGGTGACGAGAAGCGATGCCGCATCAGCCTCGGCAGCGCTGGGGCTAGCAGCGAGGTGCTCGCTCATAGGCACAGCCCAAGGCACCCACCGTTGAGAGAAATCCCTCACATTGCTGCGAATCCCATCGAAAAGATCGGGCTGCTCGATCACGCTGATGCGCACCACGTAGTACAAGGAAGTGGTGGCGTAGAGTGCCGCGAGCAGAGAGAGAAACAGAAACAGAGCGCGCTGGAGGCGGCGCAGGAAGCAGCGAGCAAGGTCCCTCTCCGGTGCCACGCGTGCGCGGGTGTGTGTCATGAGCAAGGGAGGGGAGGAATGGGGGATGGGGAGGGGGGAGAACGCGCCGCGTAACACCGCTCAAGCAAGAAAGGAAAAACACACACAAAGTCGCAGCGCAGCGGCCGGCAGGTGGTACAGCGAGAGTGGTATAGATTCGGCACGACACACTCCGAGAAATAGCACAGTGGAAGAGGAGAAACAGCAGCAGTGGCAGCAGCAGCGCCCCAGCGCAAGCTGTGCACAAGCCGAAGGGCAGAGAGAATGACGTGGGTGATGCAACCGGCGAACTTTGTTGTCGTGTCCCTACGCAGCCATGAAGCTCGCCATTGTGGACAGCGTGCGACGAGTCGGCGAGTAGGAGAGCAGACGCACACGCGCGCGCACACATGCCAAGGGGGGGGGGGCAGAGACGGATCCGTGGAAGCCATGGAGGTGATTTGCGGGGGAGAGGAGTGAAGATGGGCGAAACGGGGGTTGGCGTTAGGGAGGAGAGATACTTAGCGGAGTGTGCATGCACAGGCTCCCCGTAAGCTTGTGCTTGCCCGATGGGCATGCAGAGGAATGACCTGAATCGGGAGAATGGCGGGGCGACACCTCGTTGCGCGCTGACCGCATCGCTGCATGGAAC
This sequence comes from Leishmania mexicana MHOM/GT/2001/U1103, assembly GCF_000234665.1. Lineage (NCBI taxonomy): Eukaryota > Euglenozoa > Kinetoplastea > Trypanosomatida > Trypanosomatidae > Leishmania > Leishmania mexicana. Next base: position 139,587 of record NC_018320.1, read on the forward strand.
ACCGAAACGCAACACTCAGGCGTCGCAGACAGCCGAAGCGAAGAAGCAGCAGCGAGAGCGTCCAGTAAAGAACAGGAGCGGAAGTGGCTGCAACGCCGTGACTGCCGCGCCACCATCTCAGTGTGCGGGCGTGGTTGTAAGGGAGCGTGAGCGTGTGTATGTGAGAGAGCACCCCCGAAAAGGGGCTCACCGAAGTTAATCAGGAAAGCAAGGCAAGGCGAACATGCTGGCACACCTGCGCATCATGTCATGGAGGGCTGACGCGCCGAAGAGGACCGAGTGGGTAGCGGTGATGGCAGCGCCGTCACAGCGCCTTCATGGCATCCGCACCTTCACCCACCCTCTTTTATCCCAGTCACCCTTGCCGATATCGACTGCGTCGGCAGCAGCAACACAACACCATCATCCGTACAGCGCCGTCGCCCGGCCTACATCCACTCCCTGTAACGCCGACAAGCCTGTGTGGACATCCTACAGGTCGAAAATTTCGACCACGGTGACCGCGGCACCACGGCCGCCATCGCGGGAGGCCTCTTTGGACTTGAATGCCGCCGGTTTCCCGCGACGCCGGAGCGTGGTGGGATTAGCGGAGTCGGTGGGCAGCTCCGTTTTACTAGCGGGAACGCCCTTTGGGCTTGATGATGCAGCCTCGTATTTAGGATGCGCTCCGCCCTCCATGCTCAGACTCTGCACCCCTACGTCGCCGCCGACGCCTTCACTGCTGCGAGCGGCACGGTTCGCGTCTCGAGAGGACCGTGAAGGAGTAAAAGGGGGTTCAGATGGTGATGCAGGCATCGTCGATGAGTCCTCGGAGGCCAAGCTGCTGGTCGCGGCAGGTGCAGCCTCCTCCTTGCTCTTCTTGCGACGGCGATTCACGGGAACTTCGCGCAGCTCCGAGGCTCGACTGCACAGTGCGGCTTCGATGTTCTGTTCGAGCGCCGTGACGCGGGTGACGTCGTCCTGCTGACGACTGGTAAAGTACCGGTACTGCTCCGTCGACCGCTCTCCGGTGTCTTCCAGAGAGCTATCGGCCGCTTCGCCATTCTTGTCAGAGTCCGCGGTGCGGCCTTTCGATCGCTTGCCGTGGTGTTTGTCGAGGGCGCAGGCCACTTTCCTCGGCGCACGTGATGCGGCAGCCGTAACGCCACCCCCTCCCGCTCCGGCGCTCTCGTCGCTCGTAGTTGGCACCGTTCCGCGCTGCAGCGCCTCCAGCGCCACCTTGTTGTCAAGCTGCACGCGCTTATAGTACTCGAGCCACTTGGGGTACGACTCGATCAGCAGACTGGTTGCTCGCATCTGCCAATCCGTTTCAATGCGGGAGGCGGCCGCAAACACGTTGGTGATCTGCTTCTGCGCTGAGAAAGGGGTGGGCAGATCGTTGGCGCGCAGCAGCTGCACAGCGAGGTAGGCAAGGTCCGTGTTTCCTGTCTCCTGCGCCACCCCGAGAAAGAGATTCGATACAAGCCTCACTCGCTCTGTGTCACTCTCGGGCAGCCCCAGCGATCGCGGCGCGCGACCGTTGGCAAGGCTCAAGATAATCCCGGGCAGCGTTGCCACGGCAGAGGCACGCTTCGTGGGGTCAACAAGCTCCATCGCGAGCTGCCGAAACAGCGGGATGTAGAGCTCTTCGCGCAGATTGTGTCGCTGCACGACTCGCGTGAGCGGCATCACGTCCTCGAAAGCGGACCAGTGCGCCTCCAGTGCGCGGCAAAATGCGTTCCATCGTCGCTTGCCCATCACCTCCGCGGTGGCGTGAGGCAGCTTGAGCGTGGCAGGTCCGTCCGTAAACCAGCGCGCCATGATCTCCTCCGGTCGCACCGGTCGGAGGCTGGTAGACACGGTTCTGGTGCTCACACCTCCGGCAGTGGTGGCCACACTGCCGCTGCTGCTGCTGCTGTTTGGGCTGCTGCTCTGCAGAATCTCTGCGTCCGCCGTCGGAGCCAGTCCCTCTTTCACCAACAGCGCCACCACATCCACGAAAGGCGTGTACAGGAGTCGGTAGAGGGAGGGTGTGTACCCAGAGACGAGAACCCGCACTCGCGTCTCCAGCTCGGTCGGGGTCAACTCCTCCGCGGGCCCTGTGGCGAGGCCGGCCGTCGGATCCTCCAGCAAGTTCAGCTCCAACGTTGTCGTACCGAGAGGGTCGTTCATGCGCGCTCGATACTCCGCGTCCAGGGTGATGGCTTCGATCTTGGAAAACATCCGTTTCCTTCCAAAGAACAGCACCCGCGTGCAGTTGACGAGCCCACGTCGCTGATCCCTGGAAGCGCCGACTGCTTCGCCAGCTGTACCACGCAATCCCGAACATGCAAGGAGCCCTCTGGACGGCGCCAGCAGAGAAGCGCGGGCCGCGAGAGGCATCATACCGCCGCCACGCACTGCACACGCGGATGTTGTGGCAGTCGCTCGCCGGAGTGTCAGCGCCCGTGACATGGCTGTGTTCGTGACGTGACTGCTCGAGGGAAAGCCTGTAAAGACGTCCCCCAGCTGTCGAATGATGGCCGAGAGGGCGAATGGAGTGCCCAAAGACACTGCCGGTGGATCACGGCGTGCGCCCTGAACGAAAAATGAAAAAGACGGCGCTCAACTCTGCTGGCAGGCGCTGTATTGCCCCACGCGCGCGCAAGAAGGGGGTAAGCAGAGGGGGAGCGCGCACAGGGTGTGCGTGGTGTCCGCAGCGCGTCACGATGAGTGGAGAAATGGAGAGGGCAGTGGACAGAAGAATACATATATATAAACGACGCCCCAACGTGGGGGCAGCAACAAAGACGTGCGGTCCTCCCGGCCGCCACCGCCGCCCTCCAACATCCGCGCCGCACGTTTTCCTTTCGCCAGCGTGAGTCCGCCTCGCTGCCGTGCACACAGCGAGGTCACACGCCACACCCCACACTGACATCCTTCCCCCCCTCCACGCACACACACACGCTCGGTTGTTATTTCTTTACTTCCGTTTTATTTCGCTTTACTCGTGCCCCCCCAATCACCCACTCACACCCCAACCGTGCTTGGGATGCGTGAAGATGGACGCTAACGCAGTCCACCGCAGCGCGCACGCGGACTTGCGCCACAGAGACGGGCATGGTGTCCCAACTACTCCTCTGACAGGCGGTCGGCAGCGTAGCCGGTGCGCGCGAGCGAGACAGCTTTGCTCAAGGTGTGCTGCACGTAGGTTACCGCACGCATCCTCGTGGCAGTCGCCGGTTCCCCTTGTACAGTATCACTGGCAGCACCCTTTCCATCCGCCACCAAGCTCGCCGGCTCCTCCTCAGGCACGTCGAGGAGAGGTCCGAACGAGGCATGGACCCAAACGCGCCGTTGTAGCTGCACCAGCCCCACGAACACCTGCACCGGTGGTACGGTGCGTCCACCCTCCTCACCATCCATTGCAGACGGTCCGCCGGCGTTGGGTGTGCAGTGGGAACCTGACTGATGCGCGGGCGCTGACGCCGCATATTTGCCCTGCAGCGTGGTAGGCGTGTCGTGGGCCTCCGCGAGAACCTCGGCCCAGGCGCGTGCGAGCCGCACAGTGGCCTCGTCCGCCGCCGTAAGCCACCGCAGGCACACGATGCCAAAGGTGGCGGCGTCTATCGAGGCGTCGAAGCGGCCGTCGCCGCGAAGGGCCTGCAGCACCGCACGCACAAACTGCTGGTGTGCGCTAACACGCTCCGCAAGCGCCAACGGCGCCGCTGGCACAGGCTGAAGCTGTGCGCGTGGTTTTGGGCAGCATGACCACATCGTCGCCAGCGCACCCGTCACGTGCTGCTCGAACAGCCACGCCTCCATGTGCGACGGCGGCGACACATGCAGGACGTCGGTCTCCACCACACCTGGGGTGATCCACTGGTTGAAGGTGCACTGCCGTGCCTCCCCGAGGGCTTGGACGGACCAGGCAGCCTTGCGAATATGCGCAAAGAAAAGTGCCACGGAACCAGCGGTGGCGAAGCAGCTCGCTGGAGAGACGGGCAGCGCCGCGTACGGCACGGCAGTCGACAAGCCAGTCGGCACCAGGACGGAGTCGGCCAGCGAAGCCGCGGCATAGAATTGTGCAAAAATCGCGTCACGCTGCGGCAGCGCGGGCGGCGCGACGCTCCCCGCCGGGCCCGCGAGCAGAGCGGCACCGCCGTGGCTCGCGTCAATGTGGAACCACACGCCGAGTCGCTGGCAGAGCTCACCCATGAGGAGCAGCGGATCTACGGAGCCACTGAGGCCAGAGCCAAACGTGCCGACGACCATGAGAGGGTACAAGCCCGCTGCAACGTCCTCCACGAGGCGGGACTGCAGCTCGCGCACGTCCACCGCGTAATTGTAGACCCTGCACGACACGTCACCGGCAGCGGCGGTGTTCGTCGAGTGCGCTGCGGGCAGCGGCAAATCTCGCCCCATCGCAACCGTTTGAGTGACACGCACATATGGGATGCTGAGCAGCTGCGCTGCCCGCACAAGCAGCGCGTCGCACTGATCACCGCAGTACAGCACGAGCCGGCTGCTCTGTTGTTTGGCAGACTCGCTGCCGGCAAAGGCGTTGTGCTGGCCAGCACCACGTGTCACCGCCTGTATTCGAGCTGTGTGTAGCAGGACGGTGTAGGCCTCCAGTGTAGTCGAGTAAATCGCCCCACCGCCGTCGGCGGCTGTGTTGAACGGCGTTGGCGCCCGTGTCGAGGCCTTGGCAAACACCTCCTTTGCAGTTGCAACGGCGGGCAGCGCCGTCAGAGCAGCTGCAGCAGCTGCACTACTTGGGTTTAGCAATGTCGGCGGACGTGGCGCGACATGGCCGCTGGTCGTGCGCATGGCGGTGGGCCAAAACATCAGTGCTGCTCGCGCTGGGCGGTGGCTGCCGCCGTGGTCTGCTGAGTCAGCGCGAGCGGTGTCACCTGTGACCAAGGAGGTCCTCGGTGATGGTGAGGGCCAGTGGAAGCGACTTGGGAGGCCAATGCACGAGGCAACCGTGTTGGCTAACGTCTTGTCGACCTCGCACAGCCTGCCTGAGGTGGAAGTGGGCAGTGTTGTACCCTCACGTGCCATCCCCGCACCGCCGGTGAGGGAATGATGCGCCTGCACGGGTTGAACTACAGGCGCTAGTACCGCAGCGACACCACGGCCAGCCACGGCAACGGCAGTCGCCATGCTCACTAGCCACGCATGCAGCCAGTGTAGAGAGACGCTTGCCTGCAGCGGTGAGGGAGTACTCCTCGCGGAGAAGCTGGCACAGCCGCCTATGTCCGATGAGCGATCTGCTCCCTCTGCCCAGTCACAGAACCGCCGCACGGCCGATTCTGCGGTTGCCGAGCAGACGGCGGCGGACGAAGTAATATGCGCGGCCGTGTCGGTGTCGGGCACCGTGGTAAAGGCGGTGTCAGCTTCCGTGCTCGCAGATGAGCCTGTAGCGGCCGTGATCGGGTGCTGTTTTGTGTGCGCGTCTGTGCGCTCGAAGCCGTGTTGCGGATGATCGCCGATAGCGGCGGTCTCTCTCCATACGGCTGCCACGCTAGCAGAGTGACCCGGCGGCGATGGTGCGGCCGACTCACACGTGCTTGCGGGACTTATCGCCGAGCGAGGGACTGACGAGTCCGCCGCGTTTTGCAATGCCGTGGCAGCAGCCTCGAGCAACAGAGCCAGCCGACGCGCTTCGCCGGCCAAACGGCGGTATAGTCGCCCATCCGCGACCGGCACACGTCCCATACACCTAAGCGGGTTCGAGAATGTGTGCGGCGTGTCTGGCGGACGCACACGGGCGCTGCAGTGTTCGCGCACCGGCGCACACCCGCCATGCATGCGTGCATGGCATCGACCCGTGAGGCGGATCGAGGCGTGTGAAGGGAGCGTGAGAGAGAGACGTTGGGAGGGGGACGGGGGGGACAGACACAGACGAGGTGCAGCACAGCAAGCGGCGTGGTGGGCGGCTACACAGCAGACCGACCAGGCGGATACATGAGCACATAAACGCGGCTTACCGGTGAAACGCCGTCGTGGCAAATCGGTCCGCAGAAGCGAAAGAGCATGCAGGAGTAAAAGAAGGCACGCAGCACACACGCGGCGCTGCTCCATCATGACCGCTGATGCGGCTCGCATCGGACCCCAGAAGGCGCGTGCGCACTGCGCCTCCCTTCCTCCTCGTCTTTTTGTTTCCTTGTAACGCTCGCACTCTCCCGCGTAAAGCCGCGTCAGCAAGCTGCTCGCTCGAGCAGGGAGAGACAAAACGAAATGCTCACCGTGTAGGTCTTGCCTCGCGCACACACACACATACTCGCCTCGCTCCGCCCATGCTGCTGCTGCGGCTGCTGCCACGCTACTGTCGCGGCAATTTTGCCCAAATGTTGAGGCTCAGTTGCGCATTGCCGTTGCTGCTGTCGACTTCCTGGCGATCATGTCGTCGCACTGGTTGGAGGGTGGCGGGAGACAGCCGCCAGTTACCTTATTCGTAGCCTATTATAGAAAAATGGGCTTAAAGCCGAACACACAGGCGCACACGCCCACAGAAGGCCGCGCGACCGCATCACCGGCGTCGCCTCGGCACTGCCGTTGCCTAGAGACAGACCCCGACAGCACAGCCGAGACAAGAATGCAAAGGAAGTGGGGTGGTGAACCGGAGGAGGCATGCTTCTTGGGCCCACACACACACGCACGCAAGCCCACGCAGTCGCGCCCCGCGACGCAGCGAGCGAAAGAGACCACAGAAAAGCGGCCTCACCAGAGCCGAGAAAGCGAGAGGATACAAGGAAGGGAGGGAGGGGGGATCCACACCGCGGCCACGTCGCCAGACTTCTCTTGCGTATGTGTGTGCGCCTTTTCCCCACTGCCGTCATCACCCCCTCCCCCGCCTCCGCACCCCTATGCCTCAAGGGGTGCCTGAGCGTGCGTTGCCCTCGTACTGGCTCAAACGGTCACCGTCGGCGCTCCTCGTCTGCATGCGCCTACTCAGCGTCGCAGCCGCGGTGCTCGCCATCATCGTCATCGCTGCCGCTGCTGCTGCTGCTGCTGTCCGAGAGGTGGATGACGGTGTTCTGTCGTGGCTTTCCGCGCGGGTGATTGACCTCTCCCTTGGCCACTTTCACCCGCTCTTTCCGCGCCTTCTTGTCGTCCTCGCGTCGATCGTACGAGTCAAAGCCATCGCCGTGGTCATGGCCGGTCTTGGCGTGCAGCTCCTCCAGTGAGGGCGGTGGCCAGTACTTGGACTTGGCCACAATCGTGAACATCGCATCACTCGAAACAGGGTCGAAACCGGAGGAATAGGCAGCGCTGGCCAACTTGCTAGACGATGCGGCGGTGGTGCCACCACTAGATCTACACTCCAGCTCCTGGTACATGGAGTGGACATCCACCTTCTGCGCCGGCACCTCGCTTGTGCGTGGGAGGCGAGCAGTGGAGAACTGCCGCGATTCGAGCGCCTTGTTGGTGACGCGCACCCGCTGCGGCCTCCGCCTCTTCCCATTCGTCCGCTGCTCTGGTGCGGCCTTTGGTGCCATTATTCGGACTGTACCGGTGGACGTGCGTCCGGATGTGCTGCAAGTGATACAGCGCTGTGGTTGTCTCCTTCGTTGACGGAAGCGGGGGGAGGGGGGGCGCTCACGTGGAATGGGCGCTTCGCCCGTGACACCTTCTCAGCGTTGGGCTACGAAGGGGGGAGGAGGGGGCCGCATGTGTGCACAGACACCGATACAAGCAAGCACGTGCACATTGGAGAAGGAGCAAGGGTTAGGATGAAGCAGGCGGTTCAGATGGCAGCGGAAGCGGTGGGCGATGAGAAGAGAGTTGGGCATCCACCGAGAATCTCTCGTACCAAAATGCATGCGTGGAACGCCGGAGACCTGCGAAAGAAGACGGCGTGCCGCGTGTGTGCGTGGCGGGGCGCAGGCGCGCTCGCCATCGCCTCGCTTCTCCTTCCGCCCACCCAAGACGGAGAGACAAGAGTGAGGCGCACGCGCCTTCGAAGTCAGCTCCTGCTCGCGCACACACACACAGCGACAGCAGTAGAGCAACGGCAGAGGCGTTCGAGCGACTACGCAAGACCGGATAGCCTGCCTTCATCCATCAGTCCACAAGCAATTCACTGGGCACCGTGTGCTGCCCACTGGAATATACACGTCAGTCCTGGCCTCGCCTCCGCTTCGTGAAAAAAGGTGTTTTTCCCCAGGCAACCTTTTCTGCCCTGCGAACTGCCACGTGTGCGTGCTGAGGTGTCGGCACGAACGCCCTCTCGCATGAGCGGGTGGAGAGGCAGGCGGAGGAGAGAGACGAATACGTCCGCAGGCACACACACACACACACACGCACCACGCAGAGAGACGCCCACACAACAACGCGGTGAGCGAGAGCCAAGTGTCGATCCACAGACCACACAAACTGCACCGCTGTGTTTTTCTCTTGTGTCCTGTCTCTCTCTCTCTCACTCTTCGCCGCCACGCGTGCCCCTCCTCTTGCCTTTCCCAACCGCTTGCACACATTCCTCAACACACCCGACGGGGACCACAACACCACCGCATGCCCCCCACCCGCTTACAAACTCGCCCGGCCCTCTTCGCTCTTCTTTCGCCATTGCAGCGCATCATACACCCCCCGTCGCCGCGCGCAGTCTCTCCTCAATCTCGTCTGCTGACGCCTATACGGAAGACATGAAACTGCACCCCTCCCGTCGCTCCCCCACTTTCCCTGCAGTTGCAGCTGCCGAGGAGAGTAGGGCAAACACTGAGTGAAGGCAAGACGGCAGTGCTGCGTGCCAGTCTGCGTGCTGATAGCGGTGCGTCGCATCAGTCCACGATGTCCATCAACACAGGTGATGCCTCACCTCTCAACAGAAAGACTGCCGTATGAGGGGAGCGACGGTCTTCCGTGAGCCGTCGTCCTTCCGGATTTGCCTACGTGCGCGTGCGCGCGCGTCTCTGGGGTCGCTGCAATGGCGCCTCTGCCGGCCGCCACCCCCTCAGCAGCGCCGCGCGCCGCTGCACGCCGTGCGCGCAACAGCCCCCCAGCACGCCCCTAGGACCGACTGATCTGGAGGCCGGACGCCGACACGCTCATCTCCACGAAGCGGGCATTGCCGTTCGGCGGGTTCGCCGTCAGCAGCTCGCGGATCCGGCGAGCGCACGCCTCGTCCTTCGCGCACATGTACATGTAGCCGCCGCCGCCAGCGCCGGGCAGCGTCACACCCCACACGTACGGCTCCACAACGTCCACGATCGACTGCACGGCAGGGTTGCACACGCCGTCGTCCAGCCGCTTCTTCTGCTCCCACGTGCGCTGCACAAGCCGCGCGTAGCCCTTGTAGTTGCCCGTCGTCATCGCGTCGTACATCGCGGCAGTCGTCGGCCCACCCATCTCACGCAGCAGCTGCAGTGTCGCGCCACGGTTCAGAAAGACGTCGCGCACAATCTCGCCAAGAATGCCCTTTGCCATGCGAGTGATGCCCGTGTAGTACAGCAGGTGGCACGCGGCGAACCTCGGGTCCGTGTACACGCTGTCCGGCATCCAGCGCACCGTCGGCAGGCACGGCAGCCCAGGCACGCACTGCACAAGCTTCAGGCCCTCGAACAGGCCGCCGTACTGATCCTGCCACCCGCCACCAGCGGTCAGCATCTGCTCAATCAGCAGCACGCGGCGGCACACATCGTGGTTGTCCCACGGCAGCTTGCAGAACTCCGCCAGTGACCGCAGCACGGTGCCGGCAACGATGGAGCTCGTGCCCAGCCCAGACCCCGTCGGGATCGCCACAAACAGCGAGATCTCCAGCCCGTGGCCGCCAAACCGCGCCGCCAGCTGCTCCCGCAGCGTCGCGTACTCCGTCGCGCAGAACTCCGGCAGGAACCCGCACAGCGCAAGCGCGGCCTTCGGGATCGAGAACGGGTTCTGCATCGTCGCGTACGTGCGGATCTCGTCGAAGCTCGAGACGCTCAGCTGCTCGCCGGAGTCGATCGAGCGCATGACGATCATCGGGTCCTCGCGCACGCGCACGTACACCTGCACCGGCGGCTGCCCGTTCAGCTCCACGGCAACGTTGATCACGCTGCCGCCGCTCAGGATCGTGTACGGCGGCGTATCCGTCCATGCCCCCGCCACGTCGATCCGGATGGGGCAGCGGCCCCAGATGATTTGGTCAAGGTGCACGCCCATCTCCGGGTCGTGGCGCTCATCGGGAAAGGAGTCCATGATGGCCGCGCGTAGCTCCGCGAGCGCGGCGGCATCGTGCACAGCCGCCAGCGAGCGGGCCTCCTCCACGCTCGGCGCACGCAGCAGCGCGAGGCGCCGCGCCTTCTCCGGCGCAGACACCGGCGGCTCCGCAGTATCCATCGCCTCCAGCGCCAGCTCCATCAGGCGGCTCGCAAACGCGTGGTAGTGCGCCACCACGATGCGCCCAGGCACGGTGCACAGCGGCGCACCCCTGCCGCCACCGCTCACGCTGCCCTCGTCCGCGAACATCCGCGCCAAGCTGGCCGCAGTGGCGGCCGCGCCCTTCGCGAACGGCGCCGCCTCGCGC